>NC_087580.1:24350694-24620694 GCF_036250125.1 Pseudopipra pipra
GCATCAAGATCACTTGGAGAACACCTCTATCACCTCTCCTCTGAACTAAAAAATATCCATAATTGAATATAAACAAAAAAGTACAAACTTGGAAGACTTGTTTTGAAATTGCCTTGAAGACAATTAAAGGAAGACAAAGAGATCCTGAGGAATTTCTGGATTTTAATGAGCCCCACGGTGTGTTTGCAGGCCAGCCCATGATCCTTGAGGTACTGAGAGAAAATGGAAGAAGCTGCTGAAGAAGTCAGAAGCCAAACTGCAAGTGCCTTGAAGCATTGCTGGGCCCCACTGAGGGCAGGCACTGCCAAAGCCTCCCCAGGGACTCCTTGGAGCAGCTCCTTGGAGGCCAGGAGTGCAGGCAGACAAAGGCTCTGGGCAGGCCCCTGCAATGCTGAGCAAAGCCTGCCTTGGTTTTGTGGAGCACAAAGGCCAAGGGCTGAGCCCCAGGCCCTGGCCCAGCAGATCCTGTCCCTCCCGGCTGGCTTAGGGCTGTTTGGGGGCACTGGGATGGGAGGGGGAGGAACAACAAAGGCCCAAAACTGGGCAACCCCTGCCAGGCTGCTGAGGGAGGGGCGAGGCAGAAACCAAGTGCAGAACCTGGCAGGCAAGTTGCCTGTGGTGGCCTGAGTGGCAGAGGCAGCTGCCAGAGGCAAGGGGACAAAGGCCTGGGTGCCTTTGGGCCTTGCAGCCCTGCCAGAGCCCTTGGCCATCTCTCCTGCAGGCTGTCCTGCCCTGGCCCTGCTGCTGCTCTGGCCTTGCAGGCTGCACACACCCCTCCTGCTTTCCCACCCCCTCCCAGCAGCATTTCTAGACCCTCCCTGATGGCTCTGCACCAGCTCTGGCTGTTGCCATGTGCACTTGGCCTTCTTACCTTGGATCCTGAGCCCCTGTGCCACAGGACATCCCTGCCAGAGCCCAGGCCCTTCTCCTGGGGGTCACTGCAGAGCTGAGCAGATCCAGGTCACCTCCCATTCCTCTGCCAACCCCCTGGGCCTGCTCTGGGCCCTCCAGGTCCTTGCCCTGCTCCCAAGGGCTGTGGGGGTGCTTACTGGTCAGGGCTTGGGGTTTAGAGCTCAGGGTGGGGATTAGGCAGAACTTTGGGAGGTTTGTTGTTTGCTGGCAGTGTCTGGTTCATGATAAGGGGAAGAGCTTTTTAGGCTGAGTTAGGATTAAGGTTTGGCTTTTCATACTGGTAATACAGGTTTGGGATTGGGGTGGGCACTAGAGGTCAAATAAGAGTCTGGAGTTCTGGGTTTGGGCTTTTTCTGTCTTGGAATTAGAGCAGTGGATTCCTTTCAATGGGAGGGGCAGCACTTTTGGGGAGTGTTGGGGCTTGAGGTTAGAAAGTGCATAAAGGTCCATCAGGAATGTTTGCACAGTCAGTGTTTCAGCACCCTCAGCATTCCCTGAATCTGGTTTTACCTCATCAAAATCTTTCCTCTCTGTTGGTCAAGCCCCTCTTTTCTTCCCCAAATATTCAATCCTTTTTGTCCCAGTTCCTCCTAATCTCCCCCGAACTTTCATCTGGGTGGGCTCAGCTCTGTGATGACACTGTGCAACCTCCTGGAATCAAAGGGGCCACTGTGGCACTGCAGGGCCTCATGGAAACCAAGGAACACAGGGACACTGTGAAATCTTGTGGAACCAGGGGACCATTTAACATTTGGGGCCTCATGGAACAAAAGGAACCCTGAAACCTTTTGGAACCTCATGGAACCAGGGGGCCATTGTGTCACTGTGGAGCCTCATGGAAACAAGGAAACCCTGGGACACAAGTGAACCTCATAAAATCAAGGGGCACTCTGGCATTACAGGGCCTTTTTGAAGCCAAATGGACCTTGGGACAGTGGGGAACCCTATGGAATCAAGGGGTCATTGTGACACTGGGGAAATTCGTGGAAAAATGGAACCCAGAGACACTGTGCAACTTCATGGGATCAAGGGGTCATTGTGACACTGAGGACACCTCATGGACTGAAGGGACCACCATGAAACTACAGGGCATTCTGGAACCAAAGGAACCTGGGGACACTGTGCAGCCTCATGGAATCAAGGGGTCGTTTTGACACTGCAGGGCCTCATGGAAACAAAACAAAATCCAGGCTTGTCCAGGTCCTGAGGGTGATTCAGAAGGGAGGCAGCAGTGATTTCTCCCTACAGACCCACCACTCCAGTGGTATCTCCCTGCAGTCCATGGGTGTCCTGAGCATTTTCCCCGGTGCTCCCTGCCCTGAAGGTTTGTGGCCATCAGGCTGGAGCTGAGGGGGTTGGGCAGGTGCCTGAGGAGGGGGGAGAACAAGGGCTGTGTCCAACTGTGCCAGGAGGGCTGTGCTGGGCAAGGATGAGCAGGCTGCAGAAAACAGTGGCACTGGGGAGGAGAGAGGAGCAGGTGGAGAGACCTTGTGCCTGCCCACGCTGGGCAGGAGTTGCCCCAGGATGGCAGCTCTGAAGCACTCCCAGGATGTCCCTGGGAACAGGAGGGGAAGACTGGATCTGAAAAGGGAATCTGGAAAGCAGAGAGCAGGAGTGTCATGGGGACACTGCAGGAGAGTTCCAGCCCTGGAGCAAGGTGACAGAAGATGTGACCCAGTCCATGCCCTGCTCTCAGAAGATCCCAGAGCATCCTGGAGATGCTGGAAGGGAGCCCAGCTCTGCTTCACAAGTTGCCAGGGCCTGTCCCTGCCTGTGCTCCAAGGGCTTCCACCCCCCAGGACTGTGCTCAGAGAGCACTCAGGCCTTACAGCGAGAAAGGGGCTCAGGAGGACAGTGTGGAAGTGGCAAGAGAGCAGCTCTGGAAAGACCAAGCACTGCTGCTCCCTGGCAGTGCTGCTGGGCTGGGATTATTGTCCCCTTCCCGTTTGCAAATACACCCTGTCCTGCAGTGTGCTGTCCTTTAGGAACATCTGAGAAAAAGGGTCTTGGACAAAAAAGGCACTGCAGGGTCCTTTATTTTGCTTAAAGACTCAGAGAGCACAATTCATTTATACATCTCTGACTCAAATTGAATGGGTAGACACTAAACTAGAACACAGATGCATAATAATATATCATTGCAGAAAAAATTACTGCATGAACAACCCAATGACCTCCATGAAAAACCTGAGCAGGAAGGCTGGGCCATTAGGGAGTCCTATTCTGAATGCTACACACCAGAAAACAGGCACATTATTGCTCCTGAAAAGCATCCAGTCATCATTTTCCTCAGGGCATCCTTGAGCTCTTGGTTCCTCAAGCTGTAGATGAAGGGGTTCAGTGCTGGAGGCACCACTGAATAAAGAACTGACACCACCAGATCAAGGGATGGGAAGGAGATGGAGGGGGGCTTCAGGTTGGCAAACGTGCCAGTGCTGAGGAACAGGGAGACCATGGCCAGGTGAGGGAGGCACGTGGAAAAGGCTTTGTGCCTTCCCTGCTCAGAGGGGATTCTCAGCACAGCCCTGAAGATCTGCACATAGGAGAAAACAGTGAAAACAAAACAACCAAGTGATAAACTGGCAGTAACTCCAATGAGCCCAATTTCCCTGAGGTATCCTGAGTGTGAGCAGGAGAGTTTGAGGACATAGGGGAATTCACAGAAGAACTGGCCCAGGGCATTGCCCTGGCACAGGGGCAGGGAAAATGTATTGGCTGTGTGCAGCAGAGCATTGAGAAAGCCAGTGGCCCAGGCAGCTGCTGCCATGTGGGCACAAGCTCTGCTGCCCAGGAGGGTCCCGTAGTGCAGGGGTTTGCAGATGGCAACGTAGCGGTCGTAGCACATGATGGTGAGGAGGAAATACTCTGCTGAGAAGAAGAACAGAAAGAAAAAGAGCTGTGCAGCACATCCCGTGTAGGAGATGGTTGTGGTGCCCCAGAGGGAATTGTGCATGGCTTTGGGGACAGTGGTGCAGATGCAGCCCAGGTCTGTGAGGGAGAGGTTGAGCAGGAAGAAGCCCATGGGGGTGTGCAGGTGGTGGTCGCAGGCTACGGCACAATATCTTTAAACTTTCTGGCACAAGGGAGCTCTGAGCTCTGGATACGGAGGGAGCTCCAAGTGCCAACCACTGGAGTGGGAGCTACAAATCATCAGGTCTGGTGTTCTTTGGAGGGCCAGACACTGGTGAGAGTGGGGTGTGTGTGCACATGGAAGGACTTGAAGGGCACAATGAACTGTCTCAAAACACTGTCAAAGCAGGAAAATCCCATTAGGCACCACAACACATAAGCACTGGTGGCAAACAGGAAGGCATTTAATTCCAAAGCCTAAAGGGAGGTGAAGCTCTGGAAGTAGCCCCCAGGACAGAATTGCACTGTGCAGACTGTGGGAAAGAGCAGACAGCCCCAACAGGAAGCCAGGGCTGGTAAGGCAGGTCTGGGGAACCCATCCAGACAAAGATTCCCACCTGCAGACTGGAAGCACACCGGGCAAAACTCCCACCATGGCAAACTGTGGGAAAGGAAGCAAGTCCTTGTCCACGTGCCAGCCCAAGCTGTGAGAACAGCATCTACCCCCCAGAATAGCCAGGGCTTGGGCTGTATAAAAGAGAGAGCCCAGAAGCACAACTTGGGGACGCTCCACCGAGCAGAGCAGGGTGAAGAAGGACCGGTGGGAGCCTCAGGGATCTCCATGGTGTGATACATTTACTTCATCTCTGTCTCTCTCTCACTGTCTTCCCATCACCTTCTTCTCTCTCTATTTCTTTCTCTCTCTCTCCCTCCTATTTACTGTTAAATCAAACCTGGACTGCTGACTTTGGCACATGGTCTCCTTTGCAGCTGAATTTGGCCAGAGGTGTCTTTTAATAATGGGAACCTGAGAGTATCCATGAGGTTTTACAGTGTGGGAATGGCCACTGGATTCCATGAGGTTCCACAGAGTCACAGGGTCCATTTGGCTTCGTAAGGCTCTGTAGTGTGATAATGGACCTTTGATTCCATGAGTTTGCAAAATGTCTCAGGACTCCTTTGGTCCTAAGAGGCCCCACATATCACAGTGGCCCCTTGGTTCCATGAGATTCCACAGTGTCCCAGGGTTCCTTTGGTTCCGTGAGGCCCTGCAGTGTCACAGTGGCCCCTTGGTTCCATGAAGTTCCACAATGTCCCAGGAATCCTTTGTTTCCATGAGGCCCTGCAGTGTCACAGTGGCCTGGTAATTCCATGTGGTTCCACATTGTCCCAGGGTTCCTTTGGTTGAATGAGCTTCTGCAGTGTCACAGTGGCCCCTTGATTCCATCATTCCACAGTGTCCCAGGGCCCATTTAGCTCTATAAGGCTCTGCAGGATGACAATGGTCCTTTGATTCCACAAGGTCCTGAAATGTCTCAGGGTTCCTTTGGTTCCATGAGGCCCCACATGTCACAAAGGTCCCTTGACTCCATCAGGTTCCACAGAGTCACAATGGTCACTTAGGCTCAATAATGCCCTGCAGTGTAAGAATGTCTCCTTGATTCCATGACATTCCACAGGGCCAATATGGGCCCCTGATTTCTTGAGGTCCACAGTGTCCTGGGGTCCCTTTGTCACCATGACACTCTGCAGTGTCACAGTGGCCCCTTGATTCCATGAGGTTCTGAAAAGTCTCAGGATTCCTTTGGTTCCATGAGCCCTGCAGTGTCACAGTGGCTTTTGAGTCCCCAAGGTTCCTCAGTGTCACAATGGCCCCTTGATTCTATGAGGTCCCGAAATGTGTCAGGGCTCCCTTGGTTCCATGAGGCCCTTTATGGCACAATGAATCCCTGGTTCCATGAGGTTCCACAGTGTTCCAGGGTTTCTTTGATTTCATGAGGCCCTGGAGCATCACAATGGCCCCTTGATTCCATGAGTTTCCACAGTCTCCCAGGGTTCCTTTGGTTTCATGAGGCCTTGCAGTGTCACAATGGCCTCTTAATTCCATGAGTTTTCACATTGTCACAATGCTCCCTTGATTCCATGAGATTCCACAGTGTCCCAGGGTTCCTTTGGCTCCATGAGGCCCTGCAGTGTCACAATGGCTCCTTTACTCCAGGAGGTTCCACAGTGTCCTTGCTGGAACACACAGGGCTGTAATGTTGTCACCCCTGCAGAGCTGCCTCTAGCTCTGGGGTCTATCACAGGAAGGACATGGACCTGCTGGAGCGAGTGCAGAGGGGAGCAGTAAGAGGATCAGAGGGATGGAGCAGCTCTGCTGTGAGGAAAGGCTGAGAGAATTGGGATTGTTGAGGCTGGAGAAGAGAAGGCTTTGGGCTGACCTAATTGTGGCCTTCCAGTGCCTGAAGGGAGCCAACAAGAAAGATGGAGAGAGACTTTGGACAAGGGCCTGGAGTGACAGAACAAGAGGAATGGCTTCACACTGAGAGAAGGCAGGGTTAGATGGGATATTAGGAAGAAATTCTTGACTGTGAGGGTAGTGAGATCCTGGCATAGGTTGCACAGAGAAGTTCTGGCTGCCCCATCCCTGGAAGTTGTTCAAGGTCAGGCTGGATGGGGCTCTGAGCAACCTGGTCTAGTGGAAGGTGTCCCTGTCCATGGCAAGGGGTTGGAACAAGATGGTCTTTAAGGTCCCTTCCCACCCAAACCATTCCATGATTCTGGGACTGGTGGGGGAGGTGGTGGTCAGAGCCATCTGGGGCACAGAGACCCCAAAATGATGGAGTTTTCCATTCTGGGTGGAGGAAGGAGGAGGCAGCAGAACTGACACCCTGGAGTGAGGGCAGGCAGACTTTGGCCTGTTTGGGAGAATGATTGCTGGAGTCCCTTGGGAGTCAGTCCTGAAGGGCAAAGGAGTCCAGGAAGGCTGGAAGTGCTTTAAGGAGGAAATCTCAAAGCTCCAGGAGCTGTGCCCATGTGCCCTAAGACAAGCCAGGGGGCAAAAAGCACGACTTGGTCAAACAGAGAACTTAGGCTGGAACTCAAGGAAAAAGGGGAGTTTATCACCTCTGGAAGGAGGGGCAGGAAACTTGGGAGACTACAAGGATGTGGTGAGGTTATGTAGGGAGAAAATTCAAAGGGAAAAGGACAAACCAGAACAGAATTTGGCCACCGCACTTAAAGACAGCAAAAGATGTGTCTCTGAATCCATCGGTAGCAAAAGGAGGGCTTGGGAGAGTCTCCATCCCTTGCTGGGTGGAGAGGGCAGCCCAGTGTCAGGGGAGGAGGAAAAGGCTGAGGGACTTAATGCCTCCTTTGCCTCAGTCTGTACTACTGAAGCCACTTGTCCTCAGGATCCCCAGCTCCCAGGGCTGGAAGTTGGTGATGGGGAGCTGAGTGAAGCCCCTGTAATCCAGCAGGAAATGCTCAGTGACCTGCCCTGCCAATGACACCCCCACAAGGCCCTGGGCCCAGAAGGGATGCACCGAAGTGGACCATCCCATGGCATGGGCAGGACATCCAGGGGATCAGGCCCAGCCAGCGTGGGGATGGGAAAGGCAGGTCCTGCCTGAGCAACCTGGTCTTCCTCTATGACAAAATGACCCCCTCATTAGATGAGGGAAAGGCTGTGGATGTGCCTTTCCTGACTTCAGGAAAGCCTTTGAGCCCCTCTCCTGTAGGGGTGTCCCAGGGATGCAGGGGATGCATTCTGGGGATTGGAGTCCCTGCACAGCCCACTGAGGCACAAGAGCAGTGTGTGCTGTGCTGTCACTGGGCAGGTGGGTCACCTGTCCCCTGAAGGGTATTTAAGGGGGCATTTTCCTTTCGATAAAGAGATTTGGCTGCTTGCCATCTGAGCTGCTGGGTCGTGTCTTATTATATTATATTAATAAGCCATAAACAACAATGTAATGATGAAAGAAAGTGTGTCTGAATGGCTGTCATAAACCTGTGCACAGCCTTGCTTACCTTTAAAGATCCTTTACTTTGTCATTTGATAACATTTTCACTACCAAATTTTGCTGTGCAAAATTAAAATGTGGCACTGCAATTAGAAATAACATTGTCTTACTGCTCAGTCTTAAATGAGCAGTGAAACTCAGATGCAGTTCTATTATTCTATAACAAAGTCTATTTGTTAACATTAGCTGCAACTTGACAATAAAATTGAAAAAGTATAAACAGTGCTGGAGATTGACCTTTTCCTTATTTCTCAGTAATCTGTCACACAAACTCTGTATTGGATTTACTCACTTTCCTGAAGTCTTTCTGCTGGTTTGGACCCAAACCTAATCCATCTGTTTGCAAGCAAACTGTTTCAAGTTTAACTGTATTTTTGAGCTCTAAGGTTTATGGGATTGGTTTTTTCTTTGTTTTTGTTTTTCTTTTCCTTTAAAATGGTATGGATGTCACTCTACACTCTTCTTACTCAACAGCTACACCTACATATCTCTCAAGATCAAGATTTGTTGGGCTCTCACATTAGAATTCAAAACTGGCTTAAATTAATTGTTTCCATTGGCATTTATTCAACCAAAGCTAATTCTGGAGGATGGCCATGAAAAGGGAATGGAAAAGGGACACACCTACACCAGCTAGAAATGTAAAACCTTTCTTGACAAAAAAAACCAACAAACCAACAACCAACCAAAACAAAACCACAGAACAAAACACTCACAGTGTTCAGGGTGTATTTGCTCAATTCCCTTATTTCCAACTGTTATGAAGAGAACAGCCAGAGGGGTTTGGAGCTTCAGTCACTGTAAATCAGCACATTGGAACTGACTTTCTTACAACTAAAGAACTTGGTGGGTTCTGGTTCAATATATTGCCAGTGGCTTATATTACCGTTATTAAACAAATTCTCTAAGTCTATCCAGTAACTGCTCCTTGTCAGCACTTTCAGCTTCTATTCTAAAACAGGTTCCAAAATGCAGCTGAGTCTCTCTCTATTCTTGGACTTGATCAGCTGTCCCTGATAGAATACACCACCATTCACAGGAAAAAAATGAAGTACATGATACATCTCTCACCTTCACAATATGTTAACTATACAACTGTTTTCATTCTCTAGTTCTTAAAGTTAACCATGTGACAAATTAGAAACCAAAAAGAACAATTTTTGTAGTAAGAACTACTAATGCAAACATATTCTTCTGAACTTCCAGTCCTCAGTTGAAATAGTAAATAACATTTTGTTCAGCAGAGTGTTTATGGAATTGTTACATGCACAGAAAAAGCACTTTTTCACACTCACCCCCTGGAGGCATTTTTTAAACATTTCCCCTCCAATGAGTAGAAAAGTTTAAAAATTAGTGTTGACAGGTTGGCACATGGGACAGATTCAAACTTTAAGCATAAAAGTGGGCTGCTAGTAGCAATTTATATGCCAAATTCATGAGAACATTAAACTTTTTCTATCTACAGTACAGTTTTAACATGTTAATATTTTTATTTTCATCCACCTGAACCTGGAAGGAAAACATGTGTTTCCTCTGATGATATTTTTATTCCATTATTAATCTTTCTTCCAATGGCTAACTACAGTATATTTTAAAAAGACAGTTTTGAGTAACAGAATATGAATTAAAAGGATAACACTCTATTCCAAGTTGCCTGGATAACAACTTTAATTTAGAGTAATCATACAATTAGTTGTAACATTAAATTCTAGTTATAGCAGTGAGCTGGAAAATGCAGACCCAGAGGTTCAGCCTGACAGACAGTGACACAGTGATAACCCTGTCACATCATTCCATGCCAGTCCTGCCCAGCCTGCCCCAGTGAGGACCCAACTGGTGAGGAGAAGGGGACGAGGCCTCTCTTTTGCCATTTGTCATGGGTGTTTTTCTCTCCATCCTGCTCACAGGTCCTACTGTAGCCCACCAGCAGGTCCGCTGCAGATCTGAACAGCAGGTGCCTCAGGTACCGAGACAGTCCTAAAAGACACTGTTTCCTTCAGACAAGTGGTTTGTACCAGAGCACCTCCTTGTTCCTGCACTCGGCCTTGTCATTGCTGCCAGGAACAGACACCAGCACTCCAACAAGCAAGGGCTCTGCACAACACAGGAACAACCGAAAGAGGCAGAAAACTAACTCCTAGATCTGGTTCACCGTGTCCTTCAGCACTTAAGCCATTGCAAACAACTGTGCCAAAAGCTGAATTTGAAGGGGAGGAGGCTCAGAGCCACCATCTCCTGTAAGCTGTTAAAAAAGACTAAACCCTTTGCAGACGTGAAGGGCTTCCCGAAGCTCCTTCATCTTTCCATATTTGTGCACAGTGATGGTTTTGTTCTTTTCCTGAGCCTTCCTGCTCAGCTCTCCACAGCTCCCCCAAAGTATCTGAGGGCCTTCTTTCCCTAAGGCTGCTATTTGAGAAAAACCTCAGAAAAACTCCTCCCACTTTACTCGTAGTTTATAGCAGGTCAAAGGATCTCAGTTTTTCAGGAAAAGATCCCAATGAAGACATTAGGGCTAAAGAATATCCATATCCACACTTAAAGCTTGTGGTGGGCTGGGGTTGGGGAGCGGTCCCTGCTGTTCCTGGCGGTGCAGGGAGAGCGGCTCCGGCGGGCAGAGTTCTCCCCAGTCCATGTGCGCCCGGCGACAAACCCTCCGTGCGCCCCGCGGGGAACAGCAAAGTTCCCGTGGCCGACCCCGCGCACTCGGCACGGGCGGGGACCAAAAGCTCGCCCGGGCCCTGATCGAGGGCCCAAAGCCCCGCCCCGAGCTCATGAATATGCAGCAGGGCGGGACATTTGCATCCCCCGGGACGGCCCATTGGTGGGGCGGCGGCCAATCAGGCGCCAGGGGCAGAGGGTGGGGGCGGGGCAGCGGCCTTGGAACAAAGCCTTGGAAATCTTTGATCCATCCACGGGATGACTGGAACCATCACTTACATCAGGGTTATCTCTACCTGCTGTCTTTGTGTCATCTGACATCCAATGCGTGGGTTTTAAAACAATAAATGAAAGGGGTTGCACTTTTTAAAGGTGCAAGGAACACTCAATTCAACGCTGACAGATGAATAAATAGCACTACAATAAATACCGACATCAGAAAAGCATCTCTTTTAAGTCCTGAAAACCAGAAAAGGGACTTTCCACATGGGTGTCCTATCATCCAGAACTATTAGGGAAGAATTCAATAGAATAGAGAAGTATATAAGTGTTCTGTCCAATATCAAGGTGAGATTCTCTCTCTTCTAATATTTCACTGACCTAGGAAGCAAGAATTTGGCACAGAATTAATACTGGAGCTCAGGAGAACCTGACTGTGCTGGGGAATCAGAGCTTTCCCCCTGGGAAATGAACTGCTCTGAAAGAGTGGGAAGAAACCAGGAACAAAGGCTGAGTTCAAATGCTCCAGAGTAAACAAGTCCTTCCTCACCAAAAGGTCTGAGCTCCCCTTAACTCATCTCTAGACACCCCTGGAAATAAAACAGCCTGACCTTGAACCCAAGGGAAACAAAGACAAATTCCATGGCTTTAGCTGGAGCAAGGTTGGAGGGGGAATGTGTCACTGTGACATCACATGTTCCTCGTGACATCACATCCTTCTTGTGACATCACACTTCTCCTATGACATCACATCTTCCCTATGATGTCACATCCATCATATGACATCACATCTCTCCTGTGATACCAAATCATTCCTGTGATGTCACATCCTCCCCTGTGACATCACATCGTCCTCGTGACATCACGTCCTCCCCTATGACATCACATCCTCCCTGTCACAGCACGGTTCCCCTATGACATCACATCCGTATCATGACATCAAGGTTCCTCGATGACATCACATCCATCATACGACATCGCACCTCTCCTGTGATATCATATAATCCCTGTGACATCACATCCTTCCTGTGACATCACATCTCTCTGTGATATCATATCATGCCTGTGACATCCTGTGCTCGCCTCCGACATCACATCCTCCCCTCTGACATCACATCCTCCCCATGACATCACAGCTCCCCTATGACATCACAGCTCCCCTATGACATCACACCTCCCCTATGACATCACATCCTTCCTGTGACATCATGTCCTTCCTGTGACATCACACTTCCCTGTGACATCACATCTCCTCTATGACATCACAGCTCCCCTATGATGTCACAACCATCATATGACATCACAGCTCCCCTGTGATATCATATCCTCCCTGTGATGTCACGTCTCCCCTGTGACATCACATTCACCCTGTGACATCACAGCTCTCTTATGACATCACATCCATCATATGACATCACAGCTCCCCTGTGACATCACAGCCAGTGACATCCAGATCCATCCCAAGGTTGGGGGTGTGTCAGACAGGCAGAACCACAAATGCCTGCACAGCCCAGAGCAGTCAGTGTGGGGCTGTGCTTGCTGCTGCAGAGACCCCCAGGGAACAAACCCAGGCAGGAGTTTGGGGGGGTGTCCCTAAGGAGGACACTTGCCTTATTCTTGCTTATTATTTGTAATATCTTATAGATCTATCATACAACACCTAAGGATGGATTCTATAGAATATGTGCCAGAGATATTTGGGTTGGGTCTGGCTGAGCTGCAGTTCAGTTCCCCACAGCAGCCCTCCCAGGGCTGGGCTTGGCATGGCAGCTGGAAGGGGGTTGAGAACACCCCAGTGTTTTGGCCACTGCTGAGCACAGCACCAACACTGGGACATTCCTTCCTTAGCTGAGGGCAAGAGCCTGGCAGGGGACCCAAGCAGGCCAGCTGAGCCCAACTGACCACAGGGACATTGCAGACCATGGGAGGTCAGCTCAGCTCTAAAAGCTGAGGCCTGGAGCAGGAGGGGGGCATTCATTGTCTGATGGCTGCCTGCTGAGGAACCCTCACAGGTACCCAAGCCCTTCTCCTCGGGAGTGGCCGACCATGGCTGCTCATGGGAAGCAGAGAACAAACCCTGCTGTCTTTTGCTTCTGCGCGTGCAAGCTTTGCTTTGCTTTTTGCTTTAAAAAAACTGCCTTATCCCAACCCACGAGTTTGTTTTTTCCCACCTTGCTCCCTCCCATGTCCCACTGGGAAGGGGAGTGATAGAGTGGCTGGGTGAGCACCTGGTGTCCAGCCAAAGTCAACCCACAACACACCTGAACACTTCCAGAGACTCCACCCCCTCCCTGGGCTACTTGTTCCAATGCCTCAACACTCTCTCAGTGGAAAAAGGTTTCTTTAATATCTAATATGAACCTTGCCCAATGCAATTTAAGGCCATTCCCTCACAACCTTTCACTATTGTCTTGGCAGAAGAGACCAACCCCCACCCCACTAAAAACCTCCTTTCAGGTCATTGTAGAGAGCAATGAGGTCCCCCCTGAGCCTCCCCTTCTCCAGACTCAACCAGCCCAGTTCCCTCAGCCGTCCCTCAGCAGACATGTTTTCCAGAGCCTTCCCCAGCTCCGTTCCCTTCTCTGGACACGCTCCAGCCCCTCAGGGGCCTTTTGGCACTGAGGGGCCAGAACTGGACACAGCACTCCAGGTGGGGCCTCCCCAGTGCCCAGCACAGAGGGGCAATCAGTTCTCTGCTCCTGCTGGCCACACTCTTCTCCACAAAGGCCACGATGCCCTTGGCCTTCTTGCCCCCCTGGGCACACTCTGCCTCATATCCAGTCTCTGTCAAGCAGCACCCCCAAGTCCCTTCCTGCTGAGCAGCTCTCCAGCCCCTCTGCTCCCAGCCTGGAGCGTTCCAGGGGGTTGTTGGGAGCCAAGGGCAGGGCCTGACACGTGGCCTTATTGATCCAGCCTGTCCAGATCCCTCTGCAGAGCCTTCCTGCCCTCCAGCACATCCACACTCACACCCAACCTGGTGTTGTCCACGACTTTACTGAGGGGGCACTCGATCCCCTGGCCCAGATCATCCACAACGATGTTAAACAGGAGCAGCCCCAACCCTGAGCCCTTGGGAACCCCACTAGTGACCGGCCCCACCTGGATTTCCTTCCATTCCCCACCACTCCCTGGGCCATCAGCCACTTTGTCACCCAGCAAACAGTTCCCTGGGTAAGCCATGAGCAGCCAGTTTGTGCAGGAGATGCTGGGGGAGATGGTGCCAAAGGCTTTCTGGAATTCCAGAGAGACACATCCCAGCCTTTCCCTCAGCTGCTGAGCGGGTCCTTTGTCAGAGAAGGAGATGAGGTTGGTCAGGCAGGACCTGCCTTTCCCAACCCCACGCTGGCTGGGCCTGATCCCCTGGTTGTCCTGCCCATGCCATGGGATGGCACTGAGGAGGATCTGCTGCATGGACTTCCCCGGTCCTGAGGTCAATGGGACAGGCCAGGAGTTCCCCAGATGCTCCTTTTGGCCCTTCCTGGGGATGGGCATCCCATTTGCTTGTTGCCAGTCAGCTGGGACTTGTGCAGTTGTGCAGCACTGCTGGGCAATGAGTGAGAGTGGCTTGGTCAGCTCTTTCTCCAGCTCCCTCAGGACTCTTGGCTGCATCCCATGTGGGCCCAGGCACTTGGGGGGGTCTCACTGGCAGAGCAGGTCACTGACCATTTCCTCCTGGATTGTGGGGGCTTCACTCAGCTCCCCATCACCAACTGCCAGCCCTGGGAGCTGGGGATGCTGAGGACAACTGCTTTGGGTGGTAAAGACTGAGGTAAATAAAGCAATAAGTAACCTCATGGAACGATGGACCCCTGTGACACTGCAGGGCCTTCTGGAGCCCTGGGACACTGGGCAATCTCATGGAATCAAGGCAGCACTGTCACCCTGGGAAAACTCCTGGAATTCAGGGCCCATTGTGACACTGCAGGTGTCACACATGGAACAAAAGGAACCCTGGGATGCTGCAGAAACTCCTGGAACCAAGGGACCATTGTGACATTGAGGGGGCTGATGGAATCAGGAGTCCATTGGGACAATCCAGGGCCTCATGAAATCAAAGGAATTCTGAGACACTGTCAAACCTCCTGCAACCAAGGGTTCCTGCTGACATGTGTGCCCTCCTGGAACCAAGGGAGCCCTGAGATATTACTGAACCTCCCAGAATCCAGGGGCCACTGTGACCCTGCAGAACCTCCTGCATTCAAGTGGTCCTTGTGAAACTGCAGGCTCTCCTGGAACCCAAGGATTCCTGGAACACTGCAGAGCTCAGGGAACCAAGGGGCCACTGTCCCACTGCAGCTGCTTCTGAAGTACAAGGGACCCTGGGACAATGGGAAATCTCCTGGAATCCAAAGGGCATTTTGGGACTGCAGGGACTCATGAAACTACAGGAACCTTTGGAGACTGTGGAAGCTCATGGAATCCAGGGGCCATTGGGACATATGGGGCCTCCTGGAAGCAAAGGAACCCTGAGAATTTCTGTGGGAACAAGTTAAGGCAGCAGCAGCTGCATTCAGTTAATCAGGGTCAACCAGGAGTGTTTTGGCCTTGACTGGTGTTTTCCATCCAGAGAGGGCTGTTTGCCAAAGTGGAAACCACTTGGAACGCTCTGCATGGCAGCCTGTGTTTTTCTCTGGTGGCTGAACACAGCCAGCACATGAGGGGAGGGGAATGTGTGGGATCAGGGCACTGCTTTGGGGCCATGCTGGGAATTCCAGTGGACTAAAAGACAAAGCCCAGGCGCTGTTTCCAAAGGAACCCCAATGAAAGGGGGACTATGGAAAGATGAGCGGACAAATCCTGAAATGGAACTCTGTGTGTGCAGCCTCATTTTCTCCTTCAGCACCCACAGGAGAGAGGGCAAAAAGTGGGGGTTGGGACCCCAAAATTTTTTTGAGGGGGAATTGGGGATTGAGGGGACAATGGGAAAGTGGGAGGAACAGGGAGAAAGGTGGAAAAGAGGGGCTGGCCTGGCGGGTCCGACAGTCCCATGGGGGTCTTTGGGCACAGGGGGGTTGGCAAAGGGAGGTGGCCCCCTGAGCTCCCAACTTCCTGTGGGGTGCTGGGGGCTGCTGGATCCAATCTCAGCCTTGTATTATCCCAACAGTTTCAGTTTAGAGGAATTACAGAGCTGTGACTGAACCACTTTTGTCACCCAGGTTTTAATGATGGCAAATCAGATCTATTGATACAAATGAATTTATTTAGGGTTACAAATGATCAGACAAAAGATCTTCATCACAATTAATTACTGCACAATACAAACACTAAAACTACCAGGAGTACAGGATAAGAGAGGACAGTGCTCTACACTAAAGCAATTGTTGAAGCAATTCTACTAAAGCTGGCACAAAAGCAATAATTCTTAATTAGAGATGGATGGAACTCCCCCAGAGCAGCACTCATGGGGAGATGTCTGCTCTCAACCTCCAGCAGTGACCTTGGGGGGTCCCCAGCCAAGGCAGGAATCTCCACACACCTCCCCAGGAAGGGTCCTGTTGGAAGAACCTGCCCCTGTGAAAGGGGACTGGCCCTTTCTGGTCGAAAGGGATGGACTGAACTGACAGTCACTGGACTCCAGGGGTTGCCTCCAAATCAGGGGGTTCATTGACTGAAGCTCTTCCTGCACTCAAGGGCTTCTCTTACCGGTGGGTCCGTTGGTGTGAGATCAAGTTAAAGCTCTGGGTGAAGCTCTTCCCACACTCCCCACACTTGTAGGGCCTCTCCCCGGTGTGGATGCGCCGGTGCCTGATGAGGTGGGAGTTCTGGTTGAAGCTCTTCCTGCAGTCGGTGCAGCGGAAGGGCCTCTCATCCGTGTGTGTTCGCTCATGCCTGAGGAGATTCTCTCTGGTCCGAAACCTCTTCCCACAATCCAAGCACTTGTAGGGCCGTTCCCCAGTGTGGATACGATGGTGTTTGCGGAGGGTGGAGTTGTCACTGAAGCTTTTCCCACATTCCCCACACGTGTACGGACATTCTCCAGTGTGGATGTGCTGGTGGATGCGGAGGGTTGAGCTATGGCTGAAGCTCTTCCCACATTCCCTACATGTGTAGGGCCGTTCCCCAGTGTGGGTGAGCTGGTGGGTGCAGAGGTTGGAGCTCTGGCTGAAGCTCTTCCCACATTCCCTACACGTGTAGGGACGTGCCCCAGTGTGCATGTGCTGGTGTCGGATGAGGCTGAAGCTCTTCCTGAAGCTCTTCCCACATTCCAAGCATCTGAAGGGCTTCTCCCTGCTGGGAGGCTGCTCAGGGACCACCAGGTCAGAGCTCTGCCTCAAGCTCCGGCCGCCTTCCCGGCACAGGCTGGCTCTTTCCTCCTCAGAGCACCCTGGGCTGGCTTTGGAGCCCCTCCTGCGGGGGGATCTCCGGCCCTTTTCCTCCCTGCTGCCTTCCTGCGCCGGGGAGCCCTTCAAAACGGCCTCTCCCACCAGGCTCTGCCGGGGGGATTTGTCCTCCGTGCCCTCCGTCCTCAGCTCGGGGCCTGGGGCAGGAAGCAACAAGGACAGGGAGGGGATTTGCCTCCGGCCCACAGGGAAGGCCAAGGACATCCCCCCAACTCCGGCCCCGGTAGGACGGCGGCGCCAGCGGGGTTGTCCTGCAGCCGGGGCCATGCTCGGCTGACAGAGCCAGCACAACACCCACCCAAAGGGACACTGACTTCCTCCTCACCTGCCTGGGGGGCCCGTGGCATCTTCCTCTTCCTCACAGCCTCCTTCATCTGCCCAAGCTTTGGGAAGGAGAAATCCTGATGGAGGGGGGGAAAACAAGGGCTGAGCATGTTGGCTTGGGGGTTCCTCCTGCCCAAGTCCATCTCTAGAACTCACCGGGCATCCTGTGACCATAAAAACCTCCAAAACACCAAGATTCAGCCCAGAAAAACCCAAACCACTAACAAGATTCACGCGAAAAGCCCCTCAGAAATAGTAAGAAGACCCTCGCCACCCCAAACTGCAAAAAGTTAAGATTAAGCTAAAAAATACTCCAAAATATGAAGATTCAGCCCAAAAAAAGGTGATGAGGACTGAATTTAACCCTCCAGCAGGAAAGTTGTTTGATTCAAGCTCGTCTTCAAGGGGCGCCCTGTGATTGGAGCCTGGGCTCTAATTAACCTCTCCTGTGCTGCCAAACAGCAGGAGCTGTATGGCCAAGGGACAAAATGTGATCCCGGTCAGTGTCCATGGTCCCTGTCAGTGTCCTTCAGGGAAAATGGGAGGAGGAAATGAAGAAACTGGTTTGGAACTAAAGCCACGTTAAAGTGGGAAAAACCTCCTTCCATGGAAATAAAACTTAGTTTTTCCTGGGCTCATTCAGGGATGAAGGACTGGGACTTCTGTGGACACTTGTGCTGGTTTCTTTGGACACTTGTGTTCCTTCAGAGAGCCCCTGGAAACACTCTGCTGTTCACTCCCAGTGCCACCAGTGCCTGGATCCTGTCTGCAGCAGCAGATTGCAGTGGGACGGGAGAAATGCTTTTCTGAGCCTCTGGGCTGGACACAGGCACAGCCTGACCCTGAACCCAAGGGAAACAAAGACAAATTCCACAGCTTTAGCTGGAGCAAGGTTGGGGGGGTTTTGGCAGATTTGCAAGAGCAGGGGAATCATTCCCTGCAGCCCCTTTGCACTGTAGGAAATGGGAGCCCTGTGCACATCCTGCTGCCTCCAGATTCCATTCTGGGTGTGGGAATGACCCTGGGGAGCAAAGAAATGCCTGGTTGTGCAGCAGCTGGAGATGGTCAAGGGGCAGCAAGACCAAGTCAGGGGCCTGGGGAGGCCTGGGGGGCTTTGGGGTGCGGGAGGGTCCTGGGGGAGCTGGGGAGGGGCTTTGGGGATTGGGGGTACAGACCAGGACAGACCAGTACAGACCAGCACAGACCAGTACCTCCTCACTGCTCCCCGGATCTCTCCTGGAGCTGGGCTATGTTGTTGTGGGAGACCTGAGCCCCCCCAGTGCCCTCCCAGTACAGCCCAGTGCCCCCAGTGCAGCCCACTGTGTTCCTGTCCCGGGGTGCCAGGTGATCCCTATTTAAGGGGGTTGGAAGGGATTTTGGGGGGTTTTGGGGGTCTTTGGGTGTATTTGGGGGAGTTAAAACAGGTTTTGGAGGCATTGGGGCATCAAAGGGATCTGTGGGGGGAGGGGATTAAAGGGAAAATGGAGGTTAGGGGATATTTGGGGGGAGTTAGAGGGGCTTGGGGGGGAGAGAAGGGGCTGCAGCATGAGCAAGTGAGTCCTGAGACCCCCCCGGTATCCCCAAGACCCTCTTGGTGTCCCCAGTTCCCCCCTTGACAGCCTGAGACCCCCCTGGTGTCTCCAATGTTCCCAGGGACTTCCCACAGCCCCAATTCCCCCCTTGGAAATCCCAATTCCACTGTCCACAAACCCCTCCCCACTGTCCCCAAACCCCATCCCTGATGTCCCCAACCCTCCATCTCACTCCAGGAGTCCCCCCTGGACCCTCTGTCCACAAAAACACCCCCCCACCCCAGCTCACAGAAAGGCCAAGGGCATCTGGGGACAGGTTGGGGACAGCTGGGGGGTTTTGGGGGGCACTGGGTGATTACTGGAGGATACTGGGACACACTGAGGGGAATCAGGGGGGACTGGGAGGGACTGGAGGGGTTACTGAAAGACATTGGGATGGCACTGGGAGGGACTGGAGGTGAACTGGGGCACACTGGGAGGTTACTGGGCCGTACTGAGGGTCACTGGGAGGCCATTGGGATATACTGGGGGCACTGGGATCCCCTTACCCGGATGTAGTATATCTGCCTCCCCCAGATTTTTGGGGGCATCCCTAGGACGCCTGGGGACTGGTGGACCCCATGAACCCACTGCTGGGCTTTAGGGGACTCCACAAAATCCCCTCAAAACCCCTGAAATCCCCCCTCGACCCATCGAAACCTCCTCAAGGTCCCCTTAAATCCCCTCAGAGACCTCATCCCTCCCCAGCACCCCCTAAACCCTCTCAGTGACCCGCAAAACCCACCTGGGACCCCCCAAGCCCATTCAGGGACCCCCCAATCTCCCTCAAGGACCCTCAAAACCGTCTGGGACCCCTTAAACCCCCCAGAGACCCCAAAACTGCCTTAAAGGTCCCCGCAAAGCCCCTCAGGACCCTCAAACCTCTTCAGAGATCCCCAAAGCCCACCTGGGACCCCCCAAATCTCCTCAGAAACTAAAACCCCCTCAGAGACCCCCAAACCCCTTCAGGGACCTTCAACCTCCCCCCGAGTCCCCTCAAGACACCGAACCCCCTCAGGGACCTCTCAAAACGTCCCCGAGAACCCCCGAACCCACGCTAAACCGTTCCGAGCCCTCCAGCTCCCGAGGGGATCCCCAGAGCGCCGCTCTCGCCACAGTCCCCGCCAGATCTTACAGCGAAGTGAAGGCCCCGGCGCCAACAACGATTCCCGGAAGCCAAGGCGGCGCTCTGCGCGCGCACCGCGTTCAGAAAACACCACCGCAGCCAATCAGCACACGGACGCGCCCCCGCACGTTCGCCGCCGCGCCTGCGCTTTGCGCGGTGCGCTGTGGGAGTTGTAGTCCTTGCGGACGATCATAGCGGCCCTTTGCACGTGAGCGGACGAAAGGCAAGACGAGGAATAAATAAAGAAGAAAGCAAATAGAAAGAAAAGGAAAAAAAATAGGAGAAAATAAAGACAGAAAAACCAAAACCCAAAAAGTCCTATCCTCGCCTGCCGCAAGGACTACAACTCCCACAATGCACCGCGCAGGGCGGGAGCGGGCAGGGGCCGCGGCCGCGCGCTGATTGGGTGCGGGGCGGGTCAGTCCGGGCGCTGCGCGCGCAGAGCCAGCGCCATTTTGGCTTCCGGGACTCCGTGATGGCGGTGGGGTCTGTTTGTCGTTGTGAGTCTGGCGGGGGGGGCGGCGAGAGCGGGGTCTGGGGATCCCCTCGGGGGCTGCGGGGAGCGCGGCTGTGGGTTGGAGGGCTCGGGAGGGTTTAGCGGAGGAGTTCGGGGTTCCCGGAGACGTTTTTAGAGGTCTCTGAGGGGATTCGCTGTCCTGAGGGGACTCGGGGGGAAATTGAAGGTCCCTGAAGGGGTTTGGGGGTCTCTGAGGGGGTTTTGTTTTCTGACGAGATTTGGGGGGTCCCAGGTGGGCTTTGGGGATCTCTGAAGAGGTTTGAGGGTCCTGAGGGGCTTTGCGGGGACCTTTAAGGCAGTTTTGGGGTCTCTGGGGGGTTTAAGGGGTCCCAGATGGTTTTGAGGGTCCTTGAGGGAGATTGGGGGGTCCCTGAATGGGCTTGGGGGGTCCCAGGTGGGTTTTGCGGGTCACTGAGAGGGTTTAGGGGGTGCTGGGGAGGGATGAGGTCTCTGAGGGGATTTAAGGGGACCTTGAGGAGGTTTCGATGGGTCGAGGGGGGATTTCAGGGGTTTTGAGGGGATTTTGTGGAGTCCCCTAAAGCCCAGCAGTGGGTTCATGGGGTCCACCAGTCCCCAGGCGTCCTAGGGATGCCCCCAAAAATCTGGGGGAGGCAGATATACTACATCCGGGTAAGGGGATCCCAGTGCCCCCAGTATATCCCAATGGCCTCCCAGTGACCCTCAGTACGGCCCAGTAACCCCCAAGTGACCACCCAGTGTGTCCCAGTGACCTCCCACTGCTTTCAAGTATGGGCCAGTGATCCTCCAGTGAGCACCCAGTAACCCCCAGTATGGCCCAGTAACCTCCCAGTGTGCCCCAGTTCACCTCCAGTCCCTCCCAGTGCCATCCCAATGTCTTTCAGTAACCCCTCCAGTCCCTCCCAGTCCCCCCTGATTCCCCTCAGTGTGTCCCAGTATCCTCCAGTAATCACCCAGTGCCCCCCAAAACCCCCCAGCTGTCCCCAACCTGTCCCCAGATGCCCTTGGCCTTTCTGTGAGCTGGGGTGGGGGGGTGTTTTTGTGGACAGAGGGTCCAGGGGGGACTCCTGGAGTGAGATGGAGGGTTGGGGACATCAGGGATGGGGTTTGGGGACAGTGGGGAGGGGTTTGTGGACAGTGGAATTGGGATTTCCAAGGGGGGAATTGGGGCTGTGGGAAGTCCCTGGGAACATTGGAGACACCAGGGGGGTCTCAGGCTGTCAAGGGGGGAACTGGGGACACCAAGAGGGTCTTGGGGATACCGGGGGGGTCTCAGGACTCACTTGCTCATGCTGCAGCCCCTTCTCTCCCCCCCAAGCCCCTCTAACTCCCCCCAAATATCCCCTAACCTCCATTTTCCCTTTAATCCCCTCCCCCCACAGATCCCTTTGATGCCCCAATGCCTCCAAAACCTGTTTTAACTCCCCCAAATACACCCAAAGACCCCCAAAACCCCCCAAATCATCTCCCAACCTCCCCCAGATACCCTCAAATCTCCCCCAGCCACCCCCCCCGCAAATCCCTTCCAACCCCCTTAAATAGGGATCACCTGGCACCCCGGGACAGGAACACAGTGGGCTGCACTGGGGGCACTGGGCTGTGCTGGGAGGGCACTGGGGGGAGCTCAGGTGTCCCACAACAACATGGCCCAGCTCCAGGAGAGATCCGGGGAGCAGTGAGGAGGTACTGGTCTGTACTGGTCTGTCCTGGTCTGTCCTGGTCTGTACCCCCAATCTCCAAAGCCCGTCCCCAGCTCCCCCAGGACCCTCCCTCACCCCAAAGCCCCCCAGGCCCCCCCAGGCCCCTGACTTGGTCTTGCTGCCCCTTGACCATCTCCAGCTGCTGCACAACCAGGCATTTCTTTGCTCCCCAGGGTCATTCCCACACCCAGAATGGAATCTGGAGGCAGCAGGATGTGCACAGTGCTCCCATTTCCTACAGTGCAAAGGGGCTGCAGGGAATGATTCCCCTGCTCTTGCAAATCTGCCAAAACCTGCAGGGCACAGGAGGGGGAGCTTCAGGAATTTGCTGGCCTTGGGAGCGGACCTCACAGGGTATTGAGAGGAACATATCCCTCAAATACAATCTCTGTGCATACACAAGATTTGTCTGGACAGGCAGGTAAAGCAATAATCAGATATATTCTGTATCATATCTATGGCACATATTCTATAGAATCCATCCTTAGCTATTGTATGATATATCTGTAAGATATTACAAGTAATAAGCAATAATAAGGCAAGTGTCCTCCTTAGGGACACACTTCAGAAGGGACCTTGCACTTGATCCCCCCCCTCTCTTCAGCTTCGAGCCACCTGGTGCCACAGAGGGGGACAGAGCTCCTGTGGAACATTCTGTTCCACTGACACAGAGCAAGGAATAAACCCAAACTATTGCCTGGGTTTGTTCCCTGGGGGTCTCTGCAGCAGCAAGCACAGCCCCACACTGACTGCTCTGGGCTGTGCAGGCATTTGTGGTTCTGCCTGTCTCACACACACAAAACAGTCTGGTGTAGTGCTGCCATGAGGAAACCCCCCAATATTAAATTCACTCCCCATCACGTAGTCGTGAAAGAAGTTGTCAGTGAATTTGCCAGAAAGCATGAAAAATAGAAGAGCACACAGTTATACACAAATACAGGTAATTACTGGTCTGATCACACATTCCAGATTAATTTGGTGCAGTGATAATAAAAATCATAAACCCACGTAACGTTGTGCAAGAGAACACAGATTGACCAAGTGAAGTCAGACATTAACAGAGATAAATTTGAGAAGGTCAGCAGTGCACTGTTTTACTCCTGCTAACACTTGTGGACAGTCTGACTGACTTCATGTACAGGATGGATGTACCTGTGCCCCTGGGGCTGCCAGTGCCATGGTGGGCAGCAGGAACCACAGAGGATGGTGCCAGTGAGACCAAGAGCCACAGCCAGATATTGGCTTCTGTGTCTGGGCCAGCAGAATGGATTCTGTCTTTCCATTTGCATGGCCCGTTGCAGCTCAACAATTTCAGTGTCTGATTGCCCAGGATTCTCTCACACTGAACTTCACAGAGCAGCCTTTGGCACTGGTAGGCAAAAGTAGCCTTTAATCCTTGCAAACATGGAAACTGCACATCCCAGGATATTGGCACAGCACAGCAGAAGAGTCCAGTTGTCAGACAGGATGGCAGGGGAGAAGTGGAAGGAGAAAGCATTTGCACACCAAAGCACAGGGGTAATGATCCAGGCCTGCAGTCCAGTGAATTCATATTTATTCTCTACACTGAAACTAGGAAGAAAAAAATTGAGTTTTTACATTAATTCAGTTTTTGATTAATATATAGAAATTCAATCAGGTGCTCATGAAGTGACCTCACTCCCCTCATCCTCCCAATTAAACACCTTTTTTTTGGCTGAATCTTCATATTCTGGAGTATATTTTGGCTGAATCTTAACCTTTTGCAGTTTGGGGAGGGGTTCATCTTGCTATTTCTGAGGGGCTTTTTGCGTGAATCTTGTTAGTGGTTTGGGTTTTTCTGGGCTGAATCTTGGTGTTTTGGAGGTTTTTATGGACACAGGATTCCTGATGTGTTCTAGAGATGGACTTGGGCAGGAGGAACCCCCAAGCCAACGCGCTCAGCCCTTGTTTTCTCCCCCATCAGGATTTGTCCTTCCCAAAGCTTGGCCAGATGGAGGAGGCTGCGAGGAAGAGGAAGATGCCTTGGGCCCCCCAGGCAGGTGAGGAGGCAGTCAGTGTCCCTTTGGGCGGGTGTTGTGCTGGCTCTGTCAGCCGAGCATGGCCCCGGCTGCAGGACAACCCCGCTGGCGCCGCCGTCCTGCCGGGGCCGGAGTTGGGGGGATGTCCTTGGCCTTCCCTGTGGGCTGGAGGCAAATCCCCTCCCTGTCCTTCTTGCTTCCTGCCCCAGGCCCCGAGCTGAGGATGGAGAGCCCGGAGGACAAATCCCCCCGGCAGAGCCTGGTGGGAGAGGCCGTTTTGAAGGGCTCCCCGGCGCAGGAAGGCAGCGGGGAGGAAAAGGGCCGGAGATCCCCCCGCAGGAGGGGCTCCAAAGCCAGCCCAGGGTGCTCTGAGGAGGAAAGAGCCAGCCTGTGCCGGGAAGGCGGCCGGAGCTTGAGGGGGAGCTCTGACCTGGTGGTCCCTGAGCAGCCTCCCAGCAGGGAGAAGCCCTTCAGATGCTTGGAATGTGGGAAGAGCTTCAGGAAGAGCTCCTACCTCCTCACCCACCTGCACATTCACACTGGGGCACGGCCCTACTCATGTGGGGAATGTGGGAAGAGCTTCAACTGCAACTCCATCCTGATCCAACATCAGCGCATCCACACTGGGGAACGGCCCTACACGTGTGGGGAATGTGGGAAGAGCTTCAGCCATAGCTCCCACCTTATCCAACATCAGCACATCCACACTGGGGAACGGCCCTACATGTGTGAGGAATGTGGGAAGAGATTCAGGCAGCGCTCCACCCTCCGCAAACACCATCGCATCCACACTGTGCAGAAGCCCTACAAGTGTGGGGAATGTGGGAAGAGCTTTAGGCAGAGCTCCGAAATGATCCTACACCAGCGCATCCACACTGTGCAGAAGCCTTACAATTGTGGGGAATGTGGGAAGAGCTTTAGGCAGAGGTCTGGAATGATCCTTCACCAGCGCATCCACACTAGGCAGAAGCCCTACAAGTGTGGGGAATGTGGGAAGAGCTTTAGCCATTGCTTTGAAATGATCCTACACGAGCGCATCCACACTGGGGAACAGCCGTATGTATGTGGGGAATGTGGGAAGAGCTTCAACCAGAACTCCTACCTCGTCAGGCACCAGCGCACCCACACCGGGGAGAGGCCCTACAAGTGTGGGGAGTGTGGGAAGAGCTTCACCGAGAGCTCTAAGTTGACCAGACACCAACAGACCCACCGGCAAGGGAAGCCCTCGAGTGCCCCGACTGCAGGAAGAGCTTCGGCCGCTGCTTCCACTCCCAATGAACCCCCTGATGGGGAGGCAACCCCTGGAGTCCAGTGACTGTCAGTCCATCCCTTTCAACCAGAAAGGGCCAGTCCCCTTTCACAGGGGCAGGTTCTTCCAACAGGACCCTTCCTGGGGTGGTGTGTGGAGATTCCTGCCTTGGCTGGGGACCCCCCAAGGTCACTCCTGGAGGTTGAGAGCAGACATCTCCCCCCAAGCGTTGGTCTGGGGGAGTTCCATCCATCTCTAATTAAGAATTATTGCTTTTGTGCCAGCTTTAGTAGAATTGCTTCAACAATTGCTTTAGTGTAGAGCACTGTCCTCTCTTATCCTGTACTCCTGGTAGTTTTAGTGTTTGTATTGTGCAGTAATTAATTGTGATGAAGATCTTTTGTCTGATCATTTGTAACCTTAAATAAATTCATTTGTATCAATAGATCTGATTTGCCATCATTAAAACCTGGGTGACAAAACTGGTTCAGTCACACCTCTCTAATTCCTCTAAACTTAAAATGTTGGCAAGATCCAAGGCTGAGATTGGATCCAGCGGCCCCCAGCACCCCACAGGAAGTTTGGAGCTCGGGGGAACCACTCCCTTTCCCAAAACCTGGTGCCAAAGACCCCCATGGATCTGCCGGACCCACCAGACAACCCCTCCTTTTCCACCTTCTCCCTGTTCCTCCCACTTTTCCGTGGTCCCCTCAATCCCCAGCCCCCTCAGGATCACTTTTGGGGTCCCAACCCCCACTTTTTCCCCCATCCCACCCCTTCCACATCATCCCCCCACTTCCCAGCCCCCTCATACTCAGTTTGGGGGTTCTACCCTCCCCTTTCCCCACTCTTCTGACCTCTCCCACTTATTTCCCATCATCCCCCAAACCTCAGTGCCCTTCCCCCTCCACTTTTGGGGGGTCCCACTCCCCTCCCACTCAGTTTGGGGTCCCACCACCCCTCTTCTCCACTCTGACCCCCCTTTTCCCACCGATCGCCCCCTTCCCACCCCCCACTCACCCGAGAGCTCCTCGCCCGCAGCCGGGGGGGCTCCCAGCACCACCAGTGCCCAGAGAAATCCCCCAGAAAAGGGATTGGGTGGAGTCCTGGGTGGGCTTTGAGTGCGTTTGGGGGTCCTTGAGGGGCTGTGGGGAGGTTTTAGGGGGGTCCCAGCACCTCTTGGGGTGAGCTGGGTGCCTGTTTAGGGGCAGGTGCCCTCCCAAATGTCATTTTATTGTAGAATTCTTTCAACAGAAGAACCTAATTTGTCACATAAATAAGGTTGACTCTAATTACAGTACTGAAAAGTCCAATTGATTTACACAGAATGAAAAGAAAAACCAACACAAAAAAAACCCCAAGGATGAATACCCCTGAGATTATATAAAAATGACATACTTCATCTAAATTGTGTCCTTTTCTGGGTAAAATTGAAATTGGTCTCAAATAGGTTAATGTGACTGTGGGTAGTAATTTTCAATAATAATCTACAGCTACATTTCACATGACCCATTTCCCCCATGTTTATATATTCTTCTTTTTTTAGAAGTATAAGCAAGCTGCAGTTTTGCAGCAGGAAATCTCCTCTACCACAGAGTTCTTCCCAGAGATCTTAAGCACAGCCTGGATCTCATGCTAAGGCTGAGGTTTTGGAAAGACCTGGAGTGAGACCTCTACAATGAGGTGAATTCCCTGCTCACAGATGATCAATCAGCTCTTCCAAGCTGTTGTGCAGTTTTCCCTTTCTCACCTGGCTCTCCCTATGCCAGCAAAACCATCCATGTTCTCCCAGGCAACTCCAGCTGCTGTTTGGATCTTCGTGTCCCAACTGTCTTGTGCAGCTCCAGAAGACAGAAAGCAACCCCAAAGCTGATCAGTGCAGGTGCCACATGTCTGCAGCATGGAAAGGGCCCAGCTGGAGCTGGGGGAGATCTGCCCAGCCCCACAAGCACAGGGTGGGGAGGCAAAGGGAAGGAGGGAATCGGAAGAGAAGGACACAGTTGGAGTGTCACTGCCTGCTGGAAAAACTCCACAGTTTGATGAGCAGGGACTTCCATTAAGGGTCAATTTAAAGCAACCTTGAGGTGGCCCTTTATGATGTGTGGGGTCAGGCTGAGCCCCAGCTGGCTGCGATTTAGAAAGGGGAGCAGCAAAGAGGGCACCTCTGTGCCTCCCGCTGCCAGAGTCTGAAGACACAACGGAAGACACACAGAGTCTGAAGGAGACTCACTTCTCTCATCTCTTGCCATCCACAACACCCCCCCCACCCAAAACCAAGAACAGACACAGGGTGAGCTCACTGAAAGATGTGCTGAACAGCCTGGGAGAGGGGAAGAAAAGAAGAAAGTAGCACTAATGAAAATGACAATCAGTTCAACACTGCAGAGCTTAGGGAAGAATTCTTGTTTCAGTAGAACTCCCAATTTTCCACACAAGCACTTTTGCAATCCTACCCTTGTATCCCCATGAAATCATCTTTCTGGACAAAAGGAACTGGAATGGACAATGCACAGCTTGCCACTGACACTATTTAATGAGCTGGGTCATTGATGAGAGATGTAGGAGAGCTCTTTCTTCCTCCCTGCTCTATCCTGCTGTCTCCTTAAACTGCCTCTGGAAAAGAAATGGTTGCAATTTTTCATTTAAGAACTTTGTTTAAAATATTTCCTGCTCTTCATCAAAATCAGAGATTATATTACTCTGAAGTTAGATAGATATCATGCAAGTGTTTGAGAATTTGGAATATTTTTAAATGTGATTTTTTTCACAATGAGCTTTTTTTTTAAATTTTTTTCTTTTTAATTTTAAATTCACATGAAGTGACATAAGAGAACATAAGAGAAAAAAATGAAAAAGAAACACAAGACATAGAACAAAAAGAATCCCATTGGAAAAGAATCTTGGTGGAAAGGAGGAAAGAAGCAAAGAAGAGAAAAAGAGGAGAGACAGAAGAGAGATGAGAGAAGAGAGAGAGAGAGAAAGAAAAGAGAGAAAGAAGAGAGAGAATAAAGAGAGAGAAAAAGAAGGAGGAGAAGGAGAAGAGAGAATAACAACTGATGTATCCAAAGGACTGAAATTTGATGTAAAGAAAATCTTTCAAAAAAGTTTTATGATGTGACTCTCAGTGCAATACTGAGCAAAATGGAAAAACAAATCTGTCTCACAGGGAAAAATCTACTATATCCAGGTTTGATCTTTTCTCCTAATTAATTCTGACCTAACATCAGTTTGCTGTGTTTGTTCATTTCTCTAAGGAGGCCTCTTGGCTTCAGTGATCCACTTGCAGGAACAAATTCTTTCAGATGCAAATATAAGTTGTATGATAGGATTCCCACTTGTTTGCATGATTAGATCAGGGATCCTGTGATGGGGTTCAACATCCAGTCCCAGAGGTGTTGCTGCCTAAACTAACATTGGCTGAGATCCCCTGGCTGCAGGAACCATCTCCTGTAGAGATTAAACCAACAGCAGCAGCTACAGGTCTGTAGGGTCAATGTTGGCTACTGGGAACAAGCCCAAGCCATAGGCAGAGGCAGTGCAGTATTCCATAGGCAGTGCAGTATTCCATAGGCAGAGGCAGTGCAGTATTCCATAGGCAGAGGCAGTGCAGTATTCCATAGGCAGAGCCAATGCACTATTCCATAGGCAAAGCCAATGCAGTATTCCAGAGGCAAAGCCAATGCAGTATTCCAGAGGCAAACAAGCAGACAGGAAAGGGCAGGTGCTAAAGAGTCCAAAGCAAAATCTCACATCTGTCACTGCTGAACATTCCTGTGCTGTGCAAATCACACACAGAGCACATGAGAGCTTAAAGAAGCCCTTCACTGCTCAGGCCATTCTTTTTTCAGAGTATCTTCCCTTTTCTGTTTCACACAGGAAATACAAACCAATTCTTTGAGGCTCTGCTCTGTAGATGAGTCAGCACCGAGTTAATGAGTCAGCACCAAGAACCCCCCAGAGACAACTCTGCAATGCAGCACAGAATCAGCAGCCACCACAACCTTCATCTCTCTTGGTATGACTTGGGAATCCAGTCCTTTTCTGTTCTTTGCAGGTGATGATTGAACCTCACCTTCCTGCTCCCATCTGAGCAGCAGCCTGTCTTCCTCTGCTCTTTGATCAAACAAAACTTCTGTCCAAGTGAATGGCCATGAAAAGGGAATGCAAAAGGGACACACCTACACCAGCTAGAAATGGAAAAGCTTTCTTGACAAAAAAAACCCCCACCAACCAACCAAAACAAAACCACAGAACAAAACACTCACAGTGTTTAGGGTGTATTTGCTCAATTCTCTCATTTCCAATTGTTATGAAGAGAACAGCCAGAGGGGTTTAGAGCCTCAGTCACTGTAAATCAGCACATTGGAACTGACTTTCTTACAACTAAAGAACTTTGTGGGTTCTGGCTCAATATATTGCCAATGGTTTCTATTACTATTATTAAACAAATTCTCTAAGTCTATCCAGTAACTGCTCCTTGTCAGCACTTTCAGCTTCTATTCTAAAATGAAGCCAGGTAACACCTGAAAAGCGAATTTAGTAAAGCAGTGTAAGGATTAGAGAGAGTTAAGCACAAATGCAGGCTTTCAACAAGGCACAGAGAACTCAGTATTAGGAAAAAGCTGAAGCAATAAATTCACTATACCAGGACACTGACACAAAGAGAACATAAACATAAACAGAAAATGCCAGCACACACAAAAATGGACATATGGAGGGAAAACAAAGAGAGATAAGAAGAGGGACAAGCCAAGAAATTAAGCACTCTTGCCAGATACTGAAAATCCCTGCCAAATGCACAAGGAAACTACCCAAATTAGGGAAGGTTCAAAAGTTTAGGAGGATGATGATGAAAAGGACAATCGGTTCATGATGAAGAAAGACCAGAACTACCACCGAAGTTCTCCCCAAATTGAAGACCACGCCTCTAACTCCGCCTCAACTCCGCCTGTTATGAATATTAAAAGTAGATGTTGCAATGTAATGAATATTCATAATATGTGATGTAATTGCTTGGCAAAAAGTGTATAAAAAGTTCGGTTGTGCGCTTCTCGATTGGAGCAGTTGTCCAGGGCGACCTGGCTGCTCCCCGGCCGTGAAAATAAATACCTCCTGCTTACAGACTGAAAACTCAGTCTCTGAGCAGTTCCTCTGCGCCTTCTTTGGGGCAAAATTTGGCATCAAAAACAGGTTCCAAAATGCAGGTGAGTCTCTCTCTATTCTTGGACTAGATCAGCTGTCCCTGATAGAACACACCACCATTCACAGGAAAAAATGAAGTACATGATACATCTCTCACCTTCACAATATGTTAACTATACAACTGTTTTCATTCTCTAGTTCCTAAAGTTAACCAGGTGACAAATTAGAAACCAAAAAGAACAATTTTGATAGTAAGAACTACTAATGCAAACCTATTCTTCTGAACTCCCAGTCCTCAGTTGAGATAACAAATAACATTTTGTTCAACAGAGTGTTTGTGGAATTGTTCCAGGCACAGAAAAAGCACTTTTTCACACTCACCTCCTGGAGGCCTGACAATTGTTACAGCATCACTTATCAAGCTGCCCTGGCTGTTGGATGCATTCACTTGCACTGTGGAGTTAGAAAATGGAATCAGGCCTTTAATGGTACCTATACATTGAATTTCCTGCTGCTGCAGAACATCTGAGTATCATTTACCACAGAATAATGAGCATTATCTGTTAGGTGTTGCGGACGACGGGAAAGTATCACACGATCACAGTATTGATCATGACTAATCCAACTTTATTGCTGTAAGCTCCATGCTTATAAAGGTTAATAATTAGGCTCATTAATATTCCAAATACAAGCTCATCATTGGCTCCTAATTACCTAAGTTATATTTGCGCAAATGCTGCCTCTTTCTCATGGCTATAGTTACTTTATTTACTATTTGCTACTTTCTCTACCTTTCCCATCCTGTTGCTCTAATTTTTCTATCACGTATGCAGTTTCTTAAACAATACAGCTTCACAGCAGACAATGCAGCCTTGCAGTTTCTTAGACAAAGCAGTTTCACAAACACACTGATCAGTGACCTTCTAATAGTTTTCTTGCTTTAGCGTGAGACCAGCGGTATAGAATCTTTAATGTGTCCTCTCTCTACCAACCAGGTTTCTGCAATATCTTCTACAGTTAGGAAAAAACAAGAAAGGGGGAGAAGAACAAATGTTAGACTTTGTGTCTGCTACAATTCACTGCCTTTAGGAACTAAGTCTTATTCTTACTCCGAAGAAGACTTTCTATTTATACCAATAACACACACACAGAATTTTGGCTATTGGGGCGAAAAAATATTATTCATCATTTCTCCTGCTTTTGGCAACAGTTTATGGTACCTGTAAACCTTGGAAAATAAACCAACCAATCCATGAAGCAACCCTGCAGCTGCAGAGCTGACTGCTCTATACTGCAAACAAGAGCCAGCTCTCAGAAATTACTGATCTTCTAGAAAAGTTGTGGGATAACTGCAAATTCCAAACATCAGTGTTAATTCTTGTGCCTATGATACACTGGTAACAATTTCTGAATTCACCAGAAAAATGCTCACCTTAGGAGTTTATAAGCTCATTTATAACTCATTTATAAGCTCATTTATAACTCATTGCATAGAGCAGAGAAAGTCCCCTGCAGTAACACCTGCTTTCCAGCATGGCCTGCAGTCCCCTCACAGATAAAAGGATTGGAAGCATTCAGTTGATCAGCTGAAACCATCAGAGGACACCACAGAACCTCCATGTCCTCTGCAAACCTTTTAAGGTCTCAAACCTAAGATCAGACAATATTCTGCCTTACAAAAATAAAGAAACCCTTTCCAAAATACCTAGTAAGACTAGAAAATAAAAACAAATTGCATGCCAGGCAACAATTTTTTTCAAATCAATGAAGAGTTCACTCATATCTGAGAGCAAAGCTGAGCTCATTTAAAGATTATCCTGTATTTCAAACATTAATATTATTACTACTGTTCATCATTCCATGCAGAGCTCTCACAGTGAAGTCAAAGGAAATTCTCTGTTACAAACAACAGCAGAATCACACAAGTCTAAGATCACAGCTATGAGAATGACATAAAACAGTATATAACTACTAAAAATATTGGAAGTGAAGTCAGGCATCATCACAGGCAGCAGATTGAATATTCACATCTGAGTCCTCTACAAAACCTAGATAAGACAGAATTACAAAAAAACCCAGAAAATCAATGTTTTAATTAATTTTTTAAGGGAAACTCCTTGGATTTACACATTGTTATTCAAGTTTTAAATGAGCAGTTAAAACTGAAATGTTATTAAATCTGATATCGGTTCTCCAATCTCCCACATTTCCAGGATGTGCTCTAACACGTGTGTGTGCAGCACATTTCAGTCCTGCTCACTGGACATTTCACCACAGAGGAGTGATCTGCATTTTCTTCTAATTTGGGGATTCCTACAAACAATCTCTGATTTACTTACGGTCCAAGTCCAGGCAATTCCATGATTTTGCTGTTCACAGAGTGGCACAAAGGGTGTTTGCAGTGATTCTTCTGGTAACACATGACAAACTTATTTTCTGAGGTTTTGTGGAGGGGGAGCAGTTTTGTAAAACTCTTTGTAAACTTGCCTTGTACCCAGTTCCTTCTTGCTCCAATTCTCCCTGGATGACACCGTGCCACAGCACCAGAGCCCCCGGACAGACTCCAGCAGGGTGAAGGTGGGATGGTTTCATGGAGCCTGAGGGATTCAGTTGGGATTTCACTGAAGTTTACACAAGCCCCAGACCCCATTTTAGATACAGCAATGAAGGCAAAACTTCTTATCCTGCCAGAAGAACCACCACGTTTGACACATTCCACACACAGAATCCTGCAGGAGCAAAGTTATTTTGTCTGACATCACTCTCATGGACCCAGGCTGCTCAACCAGCACCACAAAAATGCATCCACAGTCCTTGAACTCAGCTCTTCAATTGGACATCAAACCCTCCTTCTGCACCTTTGTGAAACTTTCCCCAGTGACATGAAACATTCAGGACTCAGCTGGTGGTGGAAAAAAGATGCATTTTTTAAACATTTCCCCTCCAATGTGTAGGAAAGTTTAAAAATTAGTGTTGACAGGTTGGCACATGGGACAGATTCAAACTTTAAGCATAAAAGTGGGCTGCTAGTAGCAATTTATATGCCAAATTCATGAGAACATTAAACTTTTTCTATCTACAGTACAGTTTTAACATGTTAATATTTTTATTTTCATCCACCTGAACCTGGAAGGAAAAACACGTGTTTCCTCTGCTGATATTTTTATTCCAGTAACAGAATATGAATTAAAAGGATAACACTCTATTCCAAGTTGCCTGAATAACAATATTAATATTCAGTAATTATACAATTAGCTGTAACATTAAATTCTAGTTATAGCAGAGTGATTACTCGGCAATTAGAAGAAGTATATAATTACTCAATAATTAGGAGAAGTATGTAATTACATCACCATTTGATTCAGCTCAAAAACAAACTTGCAAATTTACAATGAGATTGACAACACAGCAGCTCAACATTTTTCATTGCTTCTAATAAAAAGCCAAGGAGGACTTGCAAGTTTCCTAACCCGAATTTTACACAGACCAAAGGTGGTTTTATCCCTCTTCCCAGCCAAGCAACTTACTGCTGCTGGCAAGGAAAATGTTAGAAGGACATTTTTAAAATGCAGGTCTTGCTGGGGCTGACTTGCAATTTGCAGCTTTGCCACTTCTCACTGCTTCACCTCAGCTGTCAGTGGGCTGGAAAATGCAGACCCAGAGGTTCAGCCTGACAGTGACACAGTGATAACCCTGTGTCATGGTTTGAGATAGCCCCAAAATCCAATTCCCTGGCTCCATCCCCCCTCCCACATCTCAACTTAATGTGAGATGGGTTTTTCCAGACAAAACACACCAGACTCAAAGTGGGGGAAAGGGAATATATTACAATGACTGTACAAATAAATATAACATCACATTATACACATGATCACAACTATCTCTACCATGACATATGTATTTACAATGGATCAGGTCTCCTCTCCCCTCCAAATAAAAGTCCAGGAGGGAAAGAAGGACAGATCCCTTCCAGTCCTTAAGCAGCAGCTCCTCTTCTGTCCTCCATGCAGCAGTAACTGGGTTGTTGTAGCTGGATCTCTGTTCAACATACACAAGGGGGTCTCCAAGCCCCTCGGCTCTCCTTCGGTCCAAGCGAAGGCCTCACCTGTGGACTGCCAGCAGGGACAAGACTCGCATCACCACAGGCATATCACGAAATGCCGGGGCATCTTCGTGAAAGTCCCTTCCTCAGGGGATTCAAGTTCCCGTTTGCAGAGCTCCGTGCTCTGTCTCTCAGGCTGCCACTGCGGCAGCAGTGCAAGGGGGGGGAGCCAAGGTCAACTCCCCCCGCATTCCATCTGGCCATCCTGGTCCAGCTCCGGGACGCCCTGAGCTTCTCAGCTCCTCTCTCTCTGGTGCTGCATACTCCAAGGCTCCTCTAAAATAGGAGTCCATGTCCCTCTTCTCCAAGAGGGTCTCCAAGGGAGTTTTGGGGGATCTGGTACAGTCTCACCCAAACTCTGTCTCTCAGCTGCTGGTTCTCTCTCTCTCCCTTTCCAGGAGTCTTTTCTCTGGTGCTGCATGTTGCTTCTGCTGCTTCTTCAGTTCAGGTCTTATCTCCTGGCTCTCTGCCACCTTCTCCGGCCAGTGTCGGCTGCTGCTCTGCGCCCATGGAGAGAACATCTCCCAGCATAACTACAGGCACCTAGCCCAGATTTATGCTGTTCCAGGTCCCTGCAGCCCCCCAGCTGGGGCTGGGAGGGGGCCAGAGGCCCCAAGGGGCACAGAGCCCCTTCCTCGTGGCGCACAACATGGCCACCACTTCTCCAACAACCAAAACTACAACTCTTCTCTTCCGGTCTGGTTGTGATATGTTTACATTTCTGCAGGAGCGCCCATTGGGCAGAACTTCAAAACTTCCAAGGGTTTCCACCCCTTGGGGTCTACCACTTTTCAGCCTCTGGGGAAAATCAAAGTCCAAACCACTACACCCTGTCACATCATTCCATGCCAGTCCTGCCCAGCCTGCCCCAGTGGGGACCCAGCTGGTGAGGAGAAGGGGACGAGGCCTCTCTTTTGCCATTTGTCATGGGTGTTTTTCTCTCCATCCTGCTCACAGCTCCTACTGTAGCCCACCAGCAGGTCTGCTGCAGATCTGAACAGCAGGTGCCTCAGGTACCGAGACAGTCCTAAAAGACACTGTTTCCTTCAGACAAGTGGTTTGTACCAGAGCACCTCCTTGTTCCTGCACTCGGCCTTGTCATTGCTGCCAGGAACAGACACCAGCACTCCAACAAGCAAGGGCTCTGCACAACACAGGAACAACCGAAAGAGGCAGAAAACTAACTCCTAGATCTGGTTCACCGTGTCCTTCAGCACTTAAGCCATTGCAAACAACTGTGCCAAAAGCTGAATTGGAAGGGGAGGAGGCTCAGAGCCACCATCTCCTTTAAGCTGTTAAAAAAGACTAAACCCTTTGCAGATGTGAAGGGCTTCCCGAAGCTCCTTCATCTTTCCATATTTGTGCACAGTGATGGTTTTGTTCTTTTCCTGAGCCTTCCTGCTCAGCTCTCCACAGCTCCCCCAAAGTATCTGAGGGCCTTCTTTCCCTAAGGCTGCTATTTGAGAAAAACCTCAGAAAAATTCTTCCCACTTTATTTGTAGTTTATACTGAGATCGAAGTACCAGTTTTTCAGGAAAAGATCCCAATGAAGAAATTAGGGCTAAAGAATATCCATATACATACTTAAAAATTATGTCTACTTGAAACAAAGAAATAAAACATGCTTACGTTAAAAAGACACACAAATACATATTCCATTAAAAATCACTGTCCTAAGTCCTAAGCTACGAACAGCACTCTGGCTGGTGAGTAGCTGTGTTTGAAGGTTCACGGTGTTTTTGGGTGGACACTTTGCAGGGGTCTCCCAAGCAGATGTGCATTCCTGTCACTAAGCACCCCTGTAAAGAGGTGAATTAAGCTCCTAGGGGTCAATGGGGCGTAAATTACCTCTGTCCTGGGTCGCTCCGCCAGGTATCTGAGAGGTGCCAGCCAAGAACTGTGGCTCCTTCCAAAGTGCCCGCAGGGAAAAGCAGGAGCGGAGGGACCCCGCCAAGTGCCACCCGCCGCCCCCCCGGGCAGGGCGGTCACACCGCGCCGGTCGCAGCCACCGCGCCGGGGCCGCTCCCGGCGTGGCCTCAGCGCGGCGCGGGCTCCCTCCCACGGCTGAGGCGCCCGGCACGGTTTGGGGCGGGCGGCGGGCGGCGCTGGGCTGGGGGCGGGGAGCGGTCCCTGCTCTTCCTCGCGGTGCGGCGAGAGCGGCTCCGGCGGGCAGAGTTCTCCCCAGTCCATGTGCGCCCGGCGACAAACCCTCCGTGCGCCCCGCGGGGAACAGCAAAGTTCCCGTGGCCGACCCCGCGCACTCGGCACGGGCGGGGACCAAAAGCTCGCCCGGGCCCTGATCGAGGGCTCAAAGCCCCGCCCCGAGCTCATGAATATGCAGCAGGGCAGGACATTTGCATCCCCCGGGACGGCCCATTGGTGGGGCGGCGGCCAATCAGGCGCCAGGGGCAGAGGGTGGGGGCGGGGCAGCGGCCTTGGAACAAAGCCTTGGAAACCTTTGATCCGTCCACGGGATGACTGGAACCATCACTTACATCAGGGTTATCTCTACCTGCTGTCTTTGTGTCGTCTGACATCCAATGTGTGGGTTTTAAAACAACAGGTGAAAGAGGTTGCACTTTTTAAAAGGTGCAAGGAACACTCAATTCAACGCTGACAGATGAATAAATAGCACTACAATAAATACCGACATCAGAAAAGCATCTCTTTTAAGTCCTGAAAACCAGAAAAGGGACTTTCCACATGGGTGTCCTGTCATCCAGAACTATTAGGGAAGAATTCCATAGAATAAAAAAGTCTATAAGTGTTCTGTCCAATATCAAGGTGAGATTCTCTCTCTTCTAACATTTCACTGACCTAGGAAGCAAGAATTTCGCACAGAATTAATACTGGAGAAAAATGAGACAAGAATAACCTCCTGAGCTCAGGAGAACCTGACTGTGCTGGGGAATCAGAGCTTTCCCCCTGGGAAATGAACTGCTCTGAAAGAGTGGGAAGAAACCAGGAACAAAGGCTGAGTTCAAATGCTCAAGAGTAAACAACTCCTTCCTCACCAAAAGGTCTGAGCTCCCCTTAACTCATCTCTAGACATCCCTGGAAATAAAACAGCCTGACCTTGAACCCAAGGGAAACAAAGACAAATTCCATGGCTTTAGCTGGAGCCAGCTTGGGGGGGGATGTGTCACTGCTCTATGACATCACATCCTTCCTGTGACATCCCACCTCCCGTATAACATCACATCTCCTGTATGACATCACATCCGTCATATGACGTCACATCCATCATATGACAACATATCTCTCCTGTGATATCATATCATGCCTGTGACATCACATCTCCCCTATGACATCACACCTCCATTGTGACATCACATCTCCCCTATGAGGTCACATCCATCATATGACATCACATCTCTCCTGTTTATCATATCATCCCTGTGATGTCATGTCCTCCCTCCCCTGTGACATCCCACTTTCCTCGTGACATCCCATCTCGTTATGACATCACATCCTTCCTGTGACATGATATTTCCCCTATGACCTCACACCTCCCCATAACATGACAGCTCCTCTGTGACATCACACCTTCCCCATGACATCACACCTTCCCTGTGACATCACTTCTCCCCATGACATCACACCTCCCCATGACATCACAGCTTCCCTATGACATGACCTCTCCTGTGATGTCATATCATCTCTATGACATCATGTCCTCCCCTCCGACATCACAACCTCCCCGTGACAGCACAGCTCCCCTATGACATCACATCCTTGTTGTGACATCAAGGCTTCTCAATAGACGTCACATCCATCATACGACATCACACCTCTCCTGTGATATCATATAATCCCTATGATATCACATCCTTCCTGTGACATCACATCTCTCCTGTGATATCATATCATGCCTGTGACATCCCGTGCTCATTTATGACCTCACATCCTCCCCTCTGACATCACATCCTCCCCATGACATCACAGCTCCCCTATGACATCACACCTCCCTGTGACATCACATCCTTCTTGTGACATCACGTCTCCCCATGACATCACATCTCCCCTGTGACATCACGTCCTTCCTGTGAAATCAAAACTCCCTGTGACATCACATCTCCCCTATGACATCACACCTCCAATGTGACATCACATTTCCCCTATGATGTCACAACCGTCATATGACATCACATCCTTCCTGTGATATCATATCATCCCTGTGATGTCATGTCCTCTCCTGTGACATCACATCCTCCTTGTGACATCACAGCTCTCTTGTGACGTCACATCCTTCCTGTGACGTAACAGCTCTCTTATGACATCACATCCCTTGTGTGACATCACATCTACCTTGTGACATCACGTCCTCCCCATGACATCACTTCCTTCCTGTGACATCACATCTCCCCTGTGGCGTCACATCCATCATATGACATCATACCTCTCCTGTGATATCATATAGTCCCTGTGACATCACATCCTCCCCTGTGACATCACATCCTCCCCTGTGACATCACATCTCCCCTGTGACATCACGTCCTTGCTGTGACATCACATATCCAATGTGATATCACATCCTTGTTGGGACATCAAGGCTCCTCTATGACATCACATCCAGTGACACCCAGATCCATCCCAAGGCTGGGGGTGTGTGTCAGACAGGCAGAACCACAAATGCCTGCACAGCCCAGAGCAGTCAGTGTGGGGCTCTGCTTGCTGCTGCAGAGACCCCCAGGGAACAAACCCAGGCAGGAGTTTGGGGGGGTGTCCCTAAGGAGGACACTTGCCTTATTCTTGCTTATTATTTGTAATATCTTATAGATCTATCATACAACACCTAAGGATGGATTCTGTAGAATATGTGCCAGAGATATTTGGGTTGGGTCTGGCTGAGCTGCAGTTCAGTTCCCCACAGCAGCCCTCCCAGGGCTGGGCTTGGCATGGCAGCTGGAAGGGGGTTGAGAACACCCCAGTGTTTTGGCCACTGCTGAGCACAGCACCAACACTGGGACATTCCTTCCTTAGCTGAGGGCAAGAGCCTGGCAGGGGACCCAAGCAGGCCAGCTGAGCCCAACTGAGACACACCCCCAGCCTTTCCCTCAGCTGCTGAGCGGGTCCTTTGTCAGAGAAGGAGATGAGGTTGGTCAGGCAGGACCTGCCTTTCCCAACCCCACGCTGGCTGGGCCTGATCCCCTGGCTTGTCTTAGGGCACATGGGCACAGCACCTGGAGCTTTGAGATTTCCTTCTTAAAGCACCTCCAGCCTTCCTGGACTCTTTTGTTCTCCAGGACTGACTCCCAAGGGACTCCATCCATCATTCTCCCAAACAGGCCAAAGTCTGCCTGCCAGGTGTCCAAGGTGTCAGTCCTGCTGCCCCCTCCTTCCTCCACACAGAATGGAAAACTCCAGCATTTTAGGGTCTCTGTGCCCGACAGCTCCAACCCCCATATCCCCCACCAGGCCCAGAATCATGGAATGGTTAGGGTGGGAAGGGACCTTAAAGACCATCTCAGTCTAACCCCGTGCCATGGACAGGGACACCTTCCACTAGACCACATTGCTCAGAGCCTCATCTAACCTGGCCATGAACACTTCCAGGGATGGAGCAGCCAGAACTTCTCAGAGCAACCTGTGCCAGGATCTCACTACCCTCACAGTCAAGAATTTCTTCCAAATATCCCATCTAACCCTGCCCTCTGTCAATGTGAAGCCATTCCCCTTGTCCTGTCACTCCAGGCCCTTGTCCAAAGTCTCTCCATCTTTCCTGTTGAATCGTTCAGGGACTGGAAGGCCACAATTAGGTAACCCCAACACCTTCTCTTCTCCAGGCTGAACAATCCCAATTCTCTCAGCCTTTCCTCACAGCAGAGCTGCTCCATCCCTTTGATCCCCTTGCTGCTCCCCTCTGCACTCGCTCCAGCAGGTCCATGTCCTTCCTGTGCTGGAGCCCAGAGCTGGAGGCAGCTCTGCAGGGGTGACAACATTACAGCCATGTGTGTTCCAGCAAGGACATGGTGGAATCTCATGGAACCAAGGACCATTATGACACTGCAGGGCCTCATGGAACCAAAGGAACCCTGAGACTTTTCAGAACCTCATGGAATCAAGGGGCCGCTGTGACACTGCAGAGCGTGAGGGAGACAAAGGGACCCCAGGACACTGTGGACCTCAAGAAATCAAGGGCCCATATTGGCACTGTGGAATCAAGGAGACATTCTTACACTGCAGGGCATTATTGAGCCTAAGTGACCATTGTGACTCTGTGGAACCTGATGGAGTCAAGGGACCTTTGTGACATGTGGGGCCTCATGGAACCAAAGGAACCCTGAGACATTTCAGGACCTTGTGGAATCAAAGGACCATTGTCATCCTGCAGAGCCTTATAGAGCTAAATGGGCCCTGGGACACTGTGGAATGATGGAATCAAGGAGCCACTGTGACACTGCAGAAGCTCATTCAACCAAAGGAACCCTGGGACACTGTGGAACCACATGGAATTACCAGGCCACAGTAACACTGCAGGGCCTCACGGATCCAAAGGGACCCTGAGATATTGTGGAACTTCATGGAATCAAGGGGCCCTTGTGACACTGCAGGGCCTCATGGAACCAAAGGATTCCTGGGACACTGTGGAACCTCATGGAACCAAGGGGCCACTGTGATATGTGGGGCCTCCTAGAACCAAAGGAGTCCTGAGACATTTTGCAAACTCATGGAATCAAAGGTCCATTATCACACTACAGAGCCTTATGAAGCCAAATGGACCCTGCGACTCTGTGGAACCTCATGGAATCTAGTGGCCATTCCCACACTGTAAAACCTCATGGATACTCTCAGGTTCCCATTATTAAAAGACACCTCTGGCCAAATTCAGCTGCAAAGGAGACCATGTGCCAAAGTCAGCAGTCCAGGTTTGATTTAACAGTAAATAGGAGGGAGAGAGAGAGAAAGAAATAGAGAGAGAAGAAGGTGATGGGAAGACAGTGAGAGAGAGACAGAGATGAAGTAAATGTATCACACCATGGAGATCCCTGAGGCTCCCACCTGTCCTTCTTCACCCTGCTCTGCTCGGTGGAGGGTCCCCAAGTTGTGCTTCTGGGCTCTCTCTTTTATACAGCCCAAGCCCCGGGTATTCAGGGGGGTAGATACTGTTACCAGCCCAGCCCAGCTTGGGCTGGCACGTGGACAAGGACTTGCTTCCTTTCCCACAGTTTGCCATGGTGGGAGTTTTGCCCACTGTGCTTCCAGTCTGCAGGTGGGAATCTTTGTCTGGATGGGTTCCCCAGACCTGCCTTACCAGCCCCGGGTTCCTGTTGGGGCTGTCTGCTCTTTCCCACAGTCTGCACAGTGCAATTCTGTCCTGGGGGCTACTTCCAGAGCTTCACCTCCCTTTAGGCCTTGGAATTAAATGCCTTCCTGTTTGCCACCAGTGCTTATGTGTTGTGGTGCCTTAGGGGATTTTCCTGCTTTGACAGTGTTTTGAGATAGTTCATTTTGGCCTTCAAGTCCTTCCATGTGCACACACACACCACTCTCACCAGTGCCTGGCCCTCCAAAGAACACCAGACCTGATGATTTGTAGCTCCCACTCCAGTGGTTGGCACTTGGAGCTCCCTCCGTATCCAGAGCTCAGAGCTCCCTTGTGCCAGAAAGTTTAAAGATATTGTGCCTCATTCTGCCAAGACAACCCTTGGAAAAAAGTGTCCCTCTGTGTTTCCTGGGATAAGAGCACTCTATTGTCACCTTCCAAAACCTTGGAGAGGTCCCAGAGATCTCCCAGGAAGGAATTTGGGGCCTCAAGTACATGACCCGTATATAGAGGCTGAGGACTCAGGGGTCAGTGGAGGACAGCAGAGGAGTAGCCTGAGAGGTCTGGAAGGGGGTGTCAGAGCTGGTGGAGCTTTTCTTCACAGCAGAAAACAGCCTAAGAAAGAACTAGTGCCACCAAGGGCAGCTGGGGTGGCCTGGACTGGTGACAAGAAGTCAGAAATTTCCCTCCAAGGTCAGTATTGTTGTGCAGTATGTCAGAAAGGAGTCTGGGTGAGCCCAAGGCTTTGTGTGTGCAGGAAGAGCCAGGGAGGACGCAGAGATGTCAGTGCAGGAAGGTGCCAGCCAGGTGGGGCAGCCGGGGGAATGACAACAGCCTGCAGGGAAAGGGGCAGGGCATGGACACCGTAGGACAGCCTGGGCTGGAGAGGAGACAGGGATGGGGAGAAGCTGAAAGGCCCTGCCAGAGCCACCTTCTGCAGGCCTTTGGCCATGGCTGCTGTCTGTGCCCCTGAGGCCAGGAGGAGGGGAGTGCCCCTTGCAGCCCTGGGGCCTCATGGCCTCCTTGTCCCTGCTCAGCAGCCTGGCAGGTGCCACCCCATGGGCCTGCCCTTGGCATTGCACATCCCACATCCCAGTGCCCCAGAAAAAGCCCTGAGGAATGAGGCAGGGACAGGTTCTGCCTTCCCAGGGACTCAGGTCAGGGCTTGGCCCCTTGTATTAAGGAAACAAGTCAAGGTTTCTTCAGCATCAGAGCCACCTTTCCTTTGCTTGTCCATCCTTGGCATCACTGTCTGCAGATTTCTGCTCTAACTGGAACCTGGGGACACGTTCTCAGTGGTGTCCCTCAGTGAGACTCATTAGCACTACAAGAAACTTTAGTGTTTCAATCTCACTTTGACTTCCTCAAAAGTTGTTTGAACTTTCTCTCAGGGACTGAGTCTCATGTAAACAACACCAAACCCCCCAAGGGTCATGAAATGCCTGGGGCTGTTGCTGTGCTGCTGAGCTGGGCCAGGCTCCTGGCACACAGGGAGCTCCTGGCAAGCAAGAAGAGCTTCAAAGAGACAGCTCTGCCCAGGAGCAGCTCCTCTGCACAGCCCAGCAGGGCTGAGGGCACTGCCTGCAGCACCCAGGGCACAGGAGAGAAGGCAGAGAGATGAGAGGCAGCCTGGGCTGGGAGGTGACTGAGCTCTCACCACAAAGAGAAACCTTCCCAGGATTTGAATGAACATTTCTCTGACTGTAGAAATATTAAACTTCCCTTCCTGGAGGCATCTCCTAAAGCTGGCACATCCCACAGCTTCCAGGATCTTTCAGCAGGACTCTCCCAGTTGCTGCAGTGCAGGGGAAGTGGCCACATGGCAGAGCAGGGCAGGAGCTGCAGGCAGCAAGGGCAGAGAGGAGAAGGGAGCAGGAGGTTCCAGGGATCCTGGGGTGGGAGGACAGGGCAGAGCTGCTCAGGGCAGGAACCTTGCCAGCCCTTTGCCACGGTCAGGCTCTGGCTGCAGAGCAGTGCAGGTGAGTTCCTGCAAGTGCCTCTGCCAGCTGCCAAATGGCAGCAGTGGCAGGAGCTGTCAGGATGGCTCTGCTGGATTTGCTGGGGTGCAGCAGGAGAAGCTGCTGCAGAGCAGGACTTGCTGCTGCCCCTTCAGAGACCCAGGGCAAGAAGGTTCCCTGTGGCAGGGCTGGCTGTGGGGTGGGAAGGTGGGGGTGCAGCCAGGGGTGCCCAGGGCTGTGGTGCAGAGCAGGGTCCTGCCCCCAGGGCTCTGTGTGCTGGGGCAGGGACTCTGCTGCCTGCCAGGGGCAGCTCTCAGCCCGGCCAAGGAGCTGCCACGGCCCTGCAGGGAGAAGGGGGGGGTGGAAGGAGTGACCCCTCAGGGCAGGGCAGGGCTGGGCAGGGCTGGGCAGGGCCCTTCAGCTGCAGGCTCAGGGCTCCTCACAGCTTCAGCTCCACCTCCTCCATTTCCAGGGGCCCTTCTCAGGAAGCACATCCCCCCAGAACACCTCCCCCTTCCCAGCCACCGCAGAGGGTCTGGGATCTGCTCTGCAGCCCCTGCCCAGGCAGAGCTGCCCCTGGGCACTGGGCTGGGGATGGCTCTGGCAGCACTGGCAGGGAGCTGAGCTGGGCACAGGGAGGGGCTGCTGGCAGGAACAGCTCCTCACCCAGAGACAGGCAGGCAGGGAGAGGCAGCTGCTGCCACAAGGGCTGGGCAGGGGGATGGGGGCCCCTCCCTGCTGTCCCTGTGGCACAGACCCCTTCCCTGAGCAGCTCCTGCCTGGGCTCCTTTCCCAGCCTAAGCAGAGCCTGTGCCCTCAGGCCCACGGGGGCTGGGCTGTGCGTTGCCCTGCAGCAGCCAGAGCCCAGGCAAGGACAAGGCCCTGATTTCCAGCTGTCTCTGGGTGTCCCTCCTCCCTTGGCAGCAGCACTGTGGCATTTCACTGCCATCCCCTGCTGCCTGGGCTCTCCTTGTTCTCACCATTGGGTTTTCTGAGCCTGTGTGGGGTTTTGGGGGGGCAGATTCCTGTCCAGACACAAACCCTTTGGGTGCTGCTGTGGGGATGTGTCTGTGGCGGCAAAGTGCCCAAGTGCCCTCCAGGCACCTTCAGGGTATTCAGCTGTTTGCCTGAGTGTCCTGCAGGGCTGCAGGTGCCCTCCAGAAGGGCACAGCTCTGCCATAGGATCTCTGTGCTGCACAAGATCCCCGTGGAGAAAACTCCTCAGTGCTAAATCCATGGAAATGCTCTGGGCAGCTCCAAGGAGCATTTTGTGTCTCAGTCTGGGAGGGGAGAGATGAAAAGGTGAGGAGTGTGTCAGTCTGTTCTTTGGACATGGATTCCTGGATCTCTGGGCAGTTTCTTTGGAAAGGAACAGTTGAGTGTGATGCTCCCCCAGCTCCAAGCTCCCAGCACAGGGCAGCTGAGCACAGGACTGATGGGCAGAGCAGCTCTTCTCTCTGCACTAAGGGACCATCCTTGTGCCCCTCAGAACCCACAAGACTTGACCTGCAGTGCAATAGGAATGTCAGGGATTTCAAACCTCCACAACCACTTTTAAGTGTGGCAGGTACAAGTGGGTGAACAAATACAAAGAATTCCCTCAGCTCAGTCCTTCATTTGGGCAAGTTGCAAACAACAAAGCTGAGAAGCTCTTTGATGTATCACGAGTACATTTAATTTGAGATCACCCTGCATTCCAAGTTCCCTCTCCCAGCAGAGCAAGAAGGAGTCCTTGGGAGTCCATCAGAGAGTTCCTGCTTCCAATGGTCCCCTCAGGCAGCAAAAGGCAGAGCTCAGGGGAGGGAGCTACAGGGAGGTCTGAGAGAGGAGAGAGAGCCTGAGAGTGGGGTGGCTGAGACGGGTAATGTTTGGCTGCAGAAGCCTGGTCTAACTCAGCAGTGACTTTTCCTCCTCAACAGATCAAAATACTCCGAGGAAGGAGCAAATGTCCAGCAGCAGCTCCATGACCCAGTTCCTGCTCCTGGCATTGGCAGACAGGCGGGAGCTGCAGCTCCTGCACTTCTGGCTCTTCCTGGCCATCTCCCTGGCTGCCCTCCTGGCCAACGGCCTCATCCTCAGCGCCGTAGCCTGCGACCACCACCTGCACACCCCCATGGGCTTCTTCCTGCTCAACCTCTCCCTCACAGACCTGGGCTGCATCTGCACCACTGTCCTCAAAGCCATGCACAATTCCCTCCATAACACCACAACCATCTCCTACATGGGATGTGCTGCACAGCTCTTTTTCTTTCTGTTCTTCATGTTAACAGAGTTTTATCTCCTCACCATCATGTGCTACGACCGCTACGTTGCCATCTGCAAACCCCTGCACTACGGGACCCTCCTGGGCAGCAGAGCTTGTGCCCACATGGCAGCAGCTGCCTGGGCCACTGGCTTTCTCACTGCTCTGCTGCACACAGCCAATACATTTTCCCTGCCCCATGCCAGGGCAATGCCCTGGGCCAGTTCTTCTGTGAAATCTCCCACATCCTCAAGCTCTCCTGCTCACACTCAGGCTACCTCAGGGAAATTGGGCTCATTGGAGTTAGTGGCTGTTTAGCACTTGGTTGTTTCATTTTCATTGTTTTCTCCTATATGCAGATCTTCAGGGCTGTGCTGAGAATCCCCTCTCAGCAGGGACAGCACAAAGCCTTTTCCACGTGCCTCCCTCACCTGGCCGTGGTCTCCCTCTTTGTCAGCACTGCAGCATTTGCCAACCTGAAGTCCCCCTCCATCTCCTCCCCATCCCTGGATCTGGCCCTGTCAGTTCTTTACTCAGTGGTGCCTCCAGCACTAAACCCCCTCATATACAGCCTCAGGAACCAGGAGCTCAAGGATGCTCTGAGAAAAATTATGACTGGATGCTTTTCAGGAGCAATAATGTGCCTGTTTTCTGGTGTGTAGCATTCAGAAGGGGACTCCTTAATGGTCCAGCCTTGTTGCTCAGGTTTTTCGTGGAGCTCATCGCGTTCTTCTTGCAGTAATTTTTTCTGCAAAGACATATTTTTATGCATCTACCTTCTAATTTAGTGCCTACCCACTGAATTTGACCAAGAGATGTATAAATGATAAATTGTGCTCTGAGTATTTAAACCATATAAAGGACCCTGCAGTGCCTTCTTTGTCCAAGACCTTTCTTCTCAGATGTTCCTAAAGGACAGCACACTGCAGGACAGGGGGTATTTGCAAACGGGAAGGGGACAATAATCCCAGCCCTGCAGCACTGCCAAGGGGCAGCAGTGCTTGGTCTTTGCAGAGCTGCTCTCTTGCCACTTCCACACTGTCCTCCTGAGCCCCTTTCTCACTGTAAGGCCTGAGTGCTCTCTGAGCACAGTCCTGGGGGGTGGAAGCCCTTGGAGCAGAGGCAGGGACAGGCCCTGGGAACTTGTGAAGCAGAGCTGGGCTCCCTTCCAGCATCTCCAGGATGTTCTGGGATCTTCTGAGGGCAGGGCATGGACTGGGGCACTTCTGTCACCTTGCTCCAGGGCTGGAACTCTCCTGCAGTGTCCCCATGACACTCCTGCTCTCTGCTTTCCAGATTCCCTTTTCAGATCCAGTCTTCCCCTCCTGTTCCCAGGGACATCCTGGGAGTGCTTCAGAGCTGCCATCCTGGGGCAGCTCCTGCCCAGCGTGGGCAGGCACAAGGTCTCTCCAGCTGCTCCTCTCCCCTCCCCAGTGCCACTGTTTCCTGCAGCCTCCTCATCCTTGCCCAGCACAGCCCTCCTGGCACAGTTGGACACAGCCCTTGTTCTCCCCCCTCCTCAGGCACCTGCCCAACCCCCTCAGCTCCAGCCTGATGGCCACAAACCTTCAGGGCAGGGAGGCACCGGGCAAAATGCTGAGGAAACCTTTCAACTGCACTCAGATCCAAGTGGAGGGGTTGGCCTCGAGGAATAAATCCCTTCTCATTCTCCAGAACCATCAGGACAACCTGTGTTGTGTCTTGGGCACTCCTCTGGAAAAGGTTTTGGTGTCAGGGATATCGAGAAGGCTGGGCAGTGTCACTGGGAGACCTCTCCCAAACCCTTGGAAAGGCCAGAGCCATCCCAGAGCTTCCTGGGGCCTTGGGAATGGCAGACATGGAACCAGTCTGCAAACACGGCAGCAAGGAGGGTTGGCAGAGTTCCAGACTGCTCAGGCTCAGCAGGGAAGGGGATAGAGCAAGTCCTTCTGCAGCCATTGCCAGGCATGGGAAGGACAAGGCAGAGATTGCAGAACCCTGTGGGAGGGAATAGAGGATGTTGTGTGCCCAGACTTTATCAAGGCCCTTGACATGGTCTCCTGTGGTCTCCTTATGGCCAGAGTGGTGAGAGCTGGACTGAAGAAGTGGAAGATGTGGTGGGTGGGAAGTTGGCTGAATGAAGAGTGTCCAATAGAATTCATGGCACAAAGTCCTCTTGGCAGCAACTTCCTGGTGAAATCCTTCAGTGACCAGCCCTTGAACACCACTATAGAACATCTTTATTATCTCTCTGTACATTAGGACAAAATGCATTTTCAAGTCCTTCGTGGATGATGCCAAATTTCAGGGAGCCCTTGAGCAACCTGTCCAGGTTTAAAGACACATATTGGGGCAGGAACTCCAATAAAATTAATTCACTCCCCTTTTATTCCCCACCAGTACAAGGAGACAAAATACAAGGAGGTATAAGTGAAAAAATAGCAGTTTACTGACAAGAAATATGGCAACAAAGACAGCATTACCAACAGAACAGTTCAAAGCAACAGCAGAGAGAGAAATTGCCTCCTCTCTCCCTCCCCCACCCCAACTCCTTTTTGTAAACAGATAAAAACAGGGATCAACACTTGCCTCCCTTCCCCCTTTTCCCCCTGAATGGACAAAGAACAAAGAAAAAAAAAAAGGGAAAGAGGGGGCAAAGCAAAATGGAAAACTCTCTGGTCTGAGATCAGTTGTGCTGCCCAAGAACACGCTGACTCCAGAGGTGTCCCAGCGGGGCAGAGCCAGCGACTCCGGTCCGTGCGGCGGCGGGGGGGAGGCAGCGGCTCTGCTTGATTCCATGGAGTTCTGGGGAGGCACAGTGGCCCCTTGGTTCCATGAGGGTCTGAGATGTCTCAGGGTTCATTTGGTTCCAAAGAAACCCCACATGTCACAATGGTCCCTTGGTTCCATGAGATTCCACAGTGTCCCTGCATTCCTTTGGTTCCATGAGGCCCTGCAGTGTCACACTGACCCCTGATTCCATGATGTTTCAAAGAATCATAATGGCCTCTTGATTTAAGGCCAACTGCACATGGGGCTGCCTTAGGGGGAGTGTGGGCACCCAGACAAGAGAGCTGACACCCCCCTGGACTCAGCCCTGGGGTCACCACATCTGGACTGGTCTGTCCGTCTGTGAGGTTCCCCATTGTGGAGGAATGAGGAAGAACTGGAGAGGGTCTAGAGGAGATCTGACAGGATGGAGCTTTACTAGGTGCTGGAAAGAAAAATAAATTTGTAAAGTGCAGCTCAGAAGGTTCAGACTGAATGTGGGAAAAAAGGTATGTTACTCAAAGAGGAACTTTATGGTGCCAGAGGTCACTAAGAGGGTGGTGGCATGGCTTTGTGTTCCAGGGAACAGCCAGAGCTGGTGCAGAGACATCAGGGAGGGTCTAGAAATGCTGCTGGGAGGGGGTGGGAAAGCAGGAGGGGTGTGTGCAGCCTGCAAGGCCAGAGCAGCAGCAGGGCCAGGGCAGGACAGCCTGCAGGAGAGATGGCCAAGGGCTCTGGCAGGGCTGCAAGGCCCAAAGGCACCCAGGCCTTTGTCCCCTTGCCTCTGGCAGCTGCCTCTGCCACTCAGGCCACCACAAGCCACTTTCCTGGCAGGTTCTGCCCTTGGGTTCTGCCTCGCCCCTCCCTCAGCAGCCTGGCAGGGGTTGCCCAGTTTTGGGCCTTTGTTGTTCCTCCCCCTCCCATCCCAGTGCCCCCAAACAGCCCTGAGCCAGCCGGGAGGGACAGGATCTGCTGGGCCAGGGCCTGGGGCTCAGGCCTTGGCCTTTGTGCTCCACAAAACCAAGGCAGGCTTTGCTCAGCATTGCAGGGGCCTGCCCAGAGCCTTGGTCTGCCTGCACTCCTGGCCTCCAAGGAGCTGCTCCAAGGAGTCCCTGGGGAGGCTTTGTCAGTGCCTGCCCTCAGTGGGGCCCAGCAATGCTTCAAGGCACTTGCAGTTTGGCTTCTGACTTCTTCAGCAGCTGCTTCAATCTTCTCTCAGTACCTCAAGGATCATGGGCTGGCCTGCAAACACACCGTGGGGCTCATTAAAATCCAGAAATTCCTCAGGATCTCTTTGTCTTCCTTTAATTGTCTTCAAGGCAATTTCAAAACAAGTCTTCCAAGTTTGTACTTTTTTGTTTATATTCAATTATGGATATTTTTTAGTTCAGAGGAGAGGTGATAGAGGTGTTCTCCAAGTGATCTTGATGCTGAGTGTCTCCTCAGATCCACACTGACCTTGCATGATCAACCTTGCTCCTCACCCCCCAACCTCACCAGTTCTGACATGGCCCATCTTGGACTGACAGCTGATGCAACTCCAAACACACTGTGGGACCTATTAAAACACTGAAAACCAAATTATTTTCCTTCCTTTAATTGTCTTCATGTCTTCAAGACATCAACAACTAATTAGAGTTGTTTTGTACTTTAAGTACTGAAGAAAATTTAAAGGTGGACGTCATGAAAAATATATATTTTTTGATGAAAAGGAATGATTTACACAGAGTCTTTAGATGCAAGAGGGTCAGGGTGCAAAGGATTTGGACACAAAGACAAGAGGGTAAAAGACATTAGTAACACTTAATCATTGACCAATTGAACAATTATCAAGTGGCTCAATAGCATGTGCTACAATTTTAACAGTGACTGAATTAGAGATTCACAAGAACAACATTCCCACCACAGGCAATTCACCCCCACACCCAGGCAGAGATGTGTGCACACATCAATAGTTGGGTGTGGAAATGTCCCTCTCCCAAATTCTCCTGTTGTCAGGGAAACACTCCCACAAATCCCTTTGTGTTTCCCACCAGACAAGGGTCCCAGCTGGAGGAGTGCTTGTGGAGGGGGATCAGAATTGTCCTGGGCATCAGCGCCGCTCTTTGGAGTGTTGCAAACTGGAGGGTTCCCGAGCTGGGAGAGGCTGCCAGAGGTGTCCCACTGAGAGGGAGGTGCTGGGGAGCTGCCAGGGCCTCCCTCAGCCCCGCTGGGTGTGGGCTCACAAGGGGACTGGCTTTAGTTATCTGCTGAATTTCCATCCTGGTGTCAGGAATGACTGGATTTTTCAAACTATTTGGGAATTGTATCCAAACTGTTCCATTAGAACTGCGATTCAGTCAGGGAATGTTCCAAGGTTTTCAGGGGATGACTGATTATCCTGTGTTCCCCGGCTCTTACACCCATCCCAGTCCGCTGGATGGTTTATTTACAATGTGTCCCGAGGGGCGGAACCTCCGATGCCATAGAAACCCCTCCCCCTGGATTAGGAAACCTTTGGAATTCACGAGGTGTTCCAGTGGAGCATGAAAATGAACAGCAGCTTTCCCAAAGCCCAGACCCCAGCAGAACAAAGCCAGGCCCATCAGTGGCAGAGCACAGGTCCCCCATCCCTGTGTCCCTGTGGCCGCTGAGGCGGCAGCGCAGGCCCGAGGCGGTGCCGGGTCCCGGTGCAGCCGGGGCAGAGCGGCGGCTGCGCGAGCGGCAACCCCGGCGGTGAGTGCGGCAGCCCCGTGGGAGCGGCGGCTCCGGGCACAGACGCCGGCGGCAGCCGCTGTGGCGGCGGAGCAGCGACTCCGAGGCGCTGCAGGAGCGCCGGCTCCGCTCGCAGGCGCCGGCAGTGTTGGGAAGCCGGTCCCGGGCGGCTGCGGGGCAGCGCAGGCCAAAAGCGGCAGCGGCGGCAGCCTCGTGGCAGCGGCGGCTCCGGGCAGACACGGCCCCGCTCCAGCGCTGCCGCCTCAGCGGCGCTCAGGGGACGGCGCGGCGGCTCCGGGGGCAGGGCCGGGGACTCCCTCTCGGGGCAGCCCCGGGCACCAAAGAGGACTGAGATAGACAATGGTGGGTGGTTGTTTATCAAACAGGATGTATTTGCTTAGCCGATAAGCTGAAACTAAGGCAAGTGCAAAAACCACAAAGAACTGTGCTGATGCTTAAGCAAGACATATCTTAAGGTTGTTAAATTTTCCAAGAAATGCAAGGACAGCCCATATACGGAAGATGATTGCTACATGAGCCAAAGGGCAGAAAGAGGACACCGGAGGAAGTCTTACTTCAGCCTCAACGACCACCGGGAGGCAGAAAAGACCCCCTAACAACAACCCAGACATGCGCAGAGTACTATGACCACATCACAGAAAGCGGAACTAGAAGGATATAAAAAGAGACTGTTTCAACACGACAGCGCGGCAGTTGGTGGAGCGCAGACTCCCCTGTCGCCCAGCACTGCTTTTTGGTCATATTCTCTTGCTTCAATTAATAAATTCTAATTGGTATTTGATCCGTTGTGGTCCAATTTATGACAGGACCAGGGCCCGCCGTGTTCTCAGCTCGCTTCTCTGCAGTTCTCACGGCATCTGAGCACAGCAGGGGATGGGGAAATTGAGCTCAACCACAACAGGAGCTCCTGGAACCGAGTGGCCACTGGGACACTGCAGGGCCTCCTGGAATCCAGGGGCCGGTGGGACACTGGGGAGCCTCTTGGAGCCAAGGGAATGGTGGGGTATTTTGGAACATCGTGTGTTCCCCCACTGGGTGGTTGGCACTGAACAGGCTCCCCAGGGCAGCGGGCACAGCACCAAGGCTGACAGAGCTCAAGAAGTGAGTCCTTTAATGTTTAAGCTGATATTTTATTGCTTAGGGGTACTGTGATATACTCAATTGGCAAGTATTAATGCTAAAATAGTTTTCAGAGTAATTAATTTCAGAAAGTCTATGAGGTTTCTTCTGCACAATTATTTTTCATATTTAAGGAAAAAGACAAAAGCCAAAAAAAAGCATCTAGTTAAGAAAAAAAAAGGCTAAAACTCATGTGCTGTCTAAAACAGATTCAGAGCGTGTTTCCAAAAGCAAGTGCACAGCATTGCTAGTAAAATTGTCTCTGGAGAATGGTAAAATTCTTCCAGCAAAAAGTGGGTATTTTTTTCCCCCACTGTGGTAGTTTAATGCTCCGTGAATGCAAGATTTCCTCTGCTGAATTATGTGCACTTTTCCGTCAGCAGAAGAATTCCCCAGCAATGTTCTCGTCGCAGCCGTTAACGTGTGGGGACAGATGAGATGGTTTGAAGTGCCATGAAGTGCCACGTCTTCAACCAGCTGTTCCCCTGAGCGTTAAAGGGGTGAGAATCAGATTCCCAGGAGCTGAGTGACATCCAGGGACACCCCATTGCTCTTCTCCAGGACCTGCTCGGGCCCAGGTGGTGCTGGGTAAGGTTTACAGGGCGGAGCAGCTGCTGTCAGTGGCTGACATTGGTCTGAATGACACCTGTCCCCTCAGTCACCAGGCCACAGGGTCACAGGGGGAGAAACAACAATGGGCTGAATTACCTGGCGCTGCACACTCGGCTCAGTTGGGCTCCTTGTTCTCCTGCAGATCCAGAGGGTGGCTGGTTCTGTGCCGGGAGCCCAGGCAGGAGCACAGGATGGGCTCAGGTGGGGGCACGTGCCTGCCCTTTGCTGCTCCATCAGAAGGACTCAGGGATGGGCTGTCAGTGGGAGGGGTGGTGGGAAGGAGCCTCCACTCAGGAGCTGGAGCTTCAGCTTCTGAAGAAGGCTGTACTTAATCACAGAGCTGCAACTCAGGATTTCTCCCAGCATTCCAGAACTTTTCCTTTAGCCAGCTGAGAGTGCCCAGGGCACAGCCAGGTTAATGTTTAATTCTTCCAACACTGCGCTCATCCCAAGAATATCCTGTCATCCTGAGAAGAAGGAAGGGAGATGCTGTGCCTGTTCCCTAGGGCTGTGCAGGAAGCAAAACCTTCAAAGCCGTGGCCCTTCTGAAGGAGTTGATCTTGTGTTATTCCTCAGTAGTCAGCACTGAAAATTCTGTATCCGAGACACTGAATGAAAAGGAGAGTTGCCGAGAGGCTTGTCTGGGGGAGAGTGTTTTTTTGGTTTGTTTTTGTGGGGGTCTTTTAGTGCCAGATGAAGGTTGGATCATGAAAATCAGTCTTGTTACAGAAAAAAACTGTAAAGGCATTTAAACACTTTCAGACGCTGTAACCATTTTCCTTTCTTTCACTTTCTCACCCCTTACAAATCAGAGACAGTTCCTAGAGGACAGGAGAATAAAATAAACAAAAGAAGAAATTATTTTTCTCTCTTGAGGCCTGTGTCAGGTCTGTTTTGAATGCATTTGAATCCTACTGCTTCCAGGCTCTTTTTCAAGTAGCACCAGATAAATACCTATGAACTACTGAGATGAGAGTAATCATTCTTACTTCACAAAGTATTTATCTTTTTTTTTCCTATCCTGTGTCCCTTTTGTGTTACATGCTATGCAGTGACTACATTTTTGTTCTAAGCTAATTCACTGCTGCTGTTTTGGGTACAACTAATGTCAAGCAGAAGACCTGTAACATGCCAGAAACAGGCTACAGTGTGCTGAAGACACAGCTTATGTTTGACTGTGTGTAAATACAGAGAGTTAGTTGGGTTTATCTGATAGCCTGGCAGAAAGAGAGAGGAGCAGCACAAACTGTTTTCAGTAACTGTGCTGTTCAGACACCTGATAAGATTGAGGGTGCTTTGGAACTACTGATGTGCTTTGAATAAGAAAAGAATAATCATGTCCATTGGCACTGGCTTATCAGGAAGGAAGTAAAATGCCAGCACTTCTACATTAGCAAAAGGAAAGGTTTTAGACACTTTGGGCCATTTTTCCATTGACATTAAATAGCAGGGTGCTTTTGAGTGTGCTGTAATGAGTGGAAGGATTTATTACCTTGACAGAATTACAGGTGAATGTGTTCAGAGAGGAGTCCTCAGCAACAATAACAGCTCTTTGGATAAGTGGCCACATCTATTCCTGCTTTTGGTAGAGATTCAGTAATTCCCTCCTTTCTTTCTCCCTGAAGTGCAGTGGCTCACTTACAATGTGCAGTTTTTCAGTGTGTAACACACTTGTGCATTTTGTAATATCCTGGCAGCATGTTTGATATTGGGTGTGTAACAGGCTGTGCATAAAATAATGCTGGATCATTGACTGGTGTGTCCTCTGCCTTCAGTCACTGGGTATTTTCATGTTCCAAAAAGAATATATCTCAGCCTGTGCTGGGAAGGAAAGGTGTGATTCACCATTAACTTACCCCAGCAGGCATGAAACATGCTCGGATGCACTATTATCTTCTCAAAGTTTACTCATTTTTATTTTTGTACCTTTTCAAAATTTATTTCTAGGTTCTTTCACATGCTTACAATTAATTTTGGGATATTCAAATTTGATGAATGGTAGTGCACAAACATATTTGATTGATTTTGGATTCTAATTAATTCCTGTCAATGAGATCACTGTGACACTGAAATCAATGATATGTGATTCAACCAAGGCACCACTGTTCTGTACATCAGGTAGCAGTTGGGAATTTAGGAACTAAATGATCACAAGCTATAAATGGAGAAAATGTTTAGATTTCAATAGCCCTTTGTTTGGCATTTATTCACCAAAATATGTTTCTTGGGAAAGTTAGTTTTCCAAAGTGCAGGCTGTCAGTAAAAGAAGGGTCATTGATTTAAGGTTTATTAAATTTTAGCTAAAAACAACAGGCTCCATTTGGATGTAAAATGATTTAAGTATTTCCTGCAGGCAACCTTCATGCTTTAGGGCTGTTGCTCAAAGGTTTAATTCTTCTATGAAGATGTCAACTGTAAATATAAAAATGCCTCACTGAAAATGTTCAAAGTTTCTAACTGAAATAAAAATTCCTGCCTGGGGAAAGCACTATAATCAAAATAAAATGGTCTTAATTTTTTTTTCCTGTGGAGGCTGCACTTGAAAAGAGTGCTTCAAGGCAGCAGGGTTGGTAGAGGGAATGTCAATTTTTATTTATTTATTTATCTACTCTCCCCCACAGATGATGATAGTCCAGCTTTGGAATCAGCAACACACTTCAGACACTAATACAAGGCAATATGTGAGCTACTGCCGCTTCCAAAATGCAGTATCCTGGCATTTAAGTCAACTTTATAATCTGGCAAAAACCCACTTGGCAATAGTAAAATCTAGCTTCTGAAGCACTTTTATTTCTGAAAGCTTTTTATGTCTTTTTATATCTTTTTAGCATATATTAAATTTCTTAGGAGCAGTGGCCAGGATGTACACTTGATGGATGACTGGGGTGGGGAGTCTCCCCCTACCCCCTGCTTTTTTTTTTCCTCCCCTTTAATTTTAAAAAGAGGTGTGATAATTGTGCATTAGGCAATGCTGGAACATGAATCCTGCAGATGCAGCTGTTTGACAGCATTAACGTGGGGGGTTTGTACCATTGTTAGGTAAGTTAGCAGAGATTTTCCAAGCTAAGAAGGACAGCCTGCTGCCAAGCTCTGGCATCTGTCTTAGGAAATCTTTTGTTTCAAGGATGCCCTGAGGAAAATGATGACTGGATGCTTTTCTGAAGGCACAAACAGCCTGTTTTCTCTTCCACAGCATTCAGAATGGGACTCCTTGTTCCAGCCTGCCTGCTCAGATTTTTGTGGTGCTGGGTTAGGGTTTTCATGGGGTTTTTCTCCTGGGATAAAGTTGTGTACAATGAATATTGATTATTCATCCCATGTCTGGTTCACTGTCTACATCTTGAATTTGACCCAAAATCTGTGTAAATGAGGAATGCATTGAAACAAAGTCAAAGATCCTTCAGTGACTTGTTTTTGTGAGTTCAATCTTCTGAGACCTCTGATGAGTCTGGCAGAGCAGTGCCTGTGTGCAGAGGGGCAGGGAAACAGAGTCCCAGCACAGCAGCAGTGCCAGGGAGCAGCAGCATTTGGCCTGTTGAGAGCTGCTCTTTTTCTCCTGCCACCCTCCCCTTCTGGGCCTGGGTGAGGCCTCAGTGCTCTGGGCCTTGGTCCCTGGGCTGGGCTGGGTCAGTCCTGTGGCCATGGCACTGCTGGCATGAGCTGGGCTCCACTGCACTCTTTCCACCACACAAGGGGCTCCATTTGCTCAGGCACAGCCTGAAGCCTCAGCTCTTCTTCTCAAGGGCTCTCAAGAACAAGGCCAAGGAGCAGACTCTCCAGAGGGTCCTTGCCTTGCTGGTTTCTCCCTGGAGTCCGTGTGCTGCCCTCAGGGTCCCACTGTGGGGGTTGAGGGGCTGAGGCTGCTCTGGCTGAGGCTGCTCCAGCTGATGCTGGTGGTGGCCAGTGCCCCTGGAGATGGCAAATGGGGCCTGAGGAGCCCGGGGTCGATTCTCTGCTGCTGTGCTGGGGAGCGGGGCTGGCCCTGGGGCTGCAGGAGCTGCCTGAGCTGATGATGTGCTGAGCATTGCAGACCCAGAGGGCCTGTCCCTGAGCTCCATGGCCTCCATGTCCTGCTGCAGGGCCAGCCCTGAGTGTGCTGCTCTGCTGGGCTGGGGCAGGGGCAGGGAGATGGGGGGACCAGGGAGGGGCTGGACTGGGCAGTGCCAGGGAGGGGAAAACCCCAATGTTGAGCTGAAGTGTGTGAGTGGGCAGGGTGGAGGCTCTGCAGGGCTGAGGGGCCTCCAGCCCCTGGCAGTGGCAGCAGGAGCCAGGCAGACACTGCCCCTGCTGCCAGGAACTGGGGTGTGTGTGCAAGGGAAGGACTCCTGTCTCTGCACAGCCCTGGGGGTGTGAGCAGGGCAGGAGCCCAGCTCAGCTCTGGAGCCCTGTCAGAGCCCTGACACTTTTGGGGGTGACTCCAGGAACAGCCTTCACTGGCCCAGGGACATTCATCTCCCCAGCCTCACACACATCCCCTGCAAATGGCCCTGTCTCCTCCATCACCCTCCTCTGCCTTTCTGGCCCAGCCCTTTCATTCCACACCAGCAAAGCAGCCTGGGCACCGTCTCACCTCTGCACGTAGAGGGCTTCTGTGAGCAAGACTGACAGAATTCTCTAGAAAGTGCATTTGTTCCCTGTCACATGGCACAGGGCACAGCTCAGAGTGTGAAAACACTCCCAGGCACACGCATCCTGGAGAGCTTTTTCAAGACAAAAATAGGGAGAGGAAGAACAAAAGAGGCAAAATTAGAGATACGAAAGGTGCCCCAAAAATCAGGAGCTTCCTCTGAGCCATGTTTCCATAATGGAATCACTGATGAGATATTTAGTTTGATAAGTAGCTGCACAAAACTATTCATTAGACAATGAAAGAATAAGCTTAATATAATATATAGAAGGTGTTGTCAATGAAAACAAATGGAGAAAAATTGTTGAAATTAAAAAAAAAAAAAAGATCTGGCAATGCTGGCCAGGAAGCCTTCAGCAATTCCCAAGAGTTCTGTTCTGCAGAGGTATCAAGTATCTCTGAAATTCCACACTTGTGGGTTCAGGCCATGATTTGCCAGAGCAGTCCCAGAGCTGGCCACTGCCCAGAGATGCCCTGGGGCAGCTCCAGTGCCCAAGTGGGACAAGTGGCCCAGGGTGTGTGGGAGCCCTTTGGAGCAGGAGCTGGTGGGCAGGAAGGGCCCATCTGGGGAGGGGCAGGGAATCCCCCCCTGCAGCCCTGCTGCCCAGGCTGAGGAGGGTCCTGTCCAGCCCAGCAGGACATCATGTGCCCTTGGGGGCTGGGCTGCCAGGGCTGTTCCCAGGAACTGACTGGCCAAGGAGGGCAGGCAGATTCTCAGGGGTCCTGAGGGTCATCACAGAGCTGAGCCCATCCAGATGAAAGACTTGGGGAGGTCAGGAGGAACTGGGACATAGGGGATAGGATATTTGGGGGAGGGAAGAGGGGCTTGGTCAACAGAGATCAAAGATTTTGATGAGGTAAAACCAGGTTCAGTTAATGCTGAGGGTGCTGCAGCACTGCCTGTGCAAACACTCCTGATATGCCTTTCCCCTCTTTGTACCCTCAAGCCCCAACACTATATAAAAGTGCTGCCCCTCCCATTGGAAGGAATCCACTGCTCTACTCCCAGCCTCAACCTGACCTTGAAGGCAAAGCCCAAATCCAGAAATCCAGACTCTTTGTACTCCAGTGCCCAGCCCACTCCCAGACCTGCACTGTCAGTGTGAAAAGCCAAGCTTTAATCCTGACCCAGCCCAAAAAGCTCTTCTCCTAATCATGAGCCAGACACTGCCAGCAGAACAATAACCCCCCCCCCAAGCTTCTGCCTAATCCCCACCCTGAGCTCTAAACCCCAAGCCCTGACCATTAAACACCCCCACAGCCCTTGGGAGCAGGGCAAGGACCTGGAGGGCCCAGAGCAGGCCCAGGGGGTTGGCAGAGGAATGGGAGGTGACCTGGATCTGTTCAGCCCGTGGCACACAAGGAGCAGAGAGGTGGCAATGCTGGCAGGAGTCAGCTGTGTCTCAGGATGCCAAGGAGGCCCAGGGCTGGCGAGGGGCTGCCAGGTCACCTCTGTCCCAGCCCTGCCAGGCAGCAGCAGCCTTGGGCACCAAGAGTCAGGGGAGCCGTCTATGCACACCCCTGAGAGCTGCCCCAGCTGAGAGTCACTCTCAGGGGCCCTGAGAGGAGGACCCTGGGCAACTTGGTGCAGTCAAGGCACCATTCTGACCCTGAGCAACCCCAGGGACTCCAGGGACCACTCTGACACTGCCAGGCATTCTGGAGCTAAAGGGATCCGCAGACACTCTGCAACCTCATGGAATCACGTTGGGAATTGTGTTGGGACACGGGGACCAAAGGAACCTGGGACTCAGTGGATCCTCAGGAAATCCAGGGACCATTGTGACACTGGAGAACCACATGGAAACAAGGGGCCATCCTGATGCTCTGTAAGCTCCTGGAACCAAGGGGCAATTGTGTCACTCCAAGGACTTCTGGATCCAAAGGAAAACAGGGACACTATGGAATCTCCTGGAACCACGGGGCCACTGTGGCATCTGGGGCCTCATGGAACACAAGGAATCCTGAGACATTCTGGAAGCTCATGGAATGAAAAGGGCCATTGTGACAATACAGGGCCTCAGGAATGCTGAGTGCTGAATCATTTTGGAACCTCATGGAACCAGGGGGCCATTGTGACACTGCAGGGTCTCATGGAAACAAAGAAACCCTGGGAAACTGCAGAGCCTCCTGAATTTAATGGGCCATTGTGACTCAGGTCAATCTCCTTGAGTCAAGGGGCCACTGTGACACTGCTGGGCCTCGTGGAATCCAAGGGACCCTGGGACACAGTGGAACCTCCTGAAATCAAGGGCCCATTGGGATTCTGTGTAAACTGGTGGAATGAAGTGGCACTGGGACACTGCAGGACCCCATGGAACCAAAGGCATGCAGGGACACTGTGGAATCTCAAGGAGCCAAGGGGCCATGGTGACACTGTGGAGCCTCATGGAACCAAGGGGCCACTGTGACTCCCCAGAACTCCATGGAATCAAGCAGACCTGCTGCCTCCCCCCAGCCCCTGCCGGCTCTGCTGCTGCTTGGGTACCTCTGGAGTCAGCGTTTCCTTTGGCAGCACAACTTAGATAGTTTTCCAGATTTGGCTTTCCCCCCCTCTTTCCCAAGGTTTTCTTTTCTGTTTTCTGTTTTCTGTTTCCCTGAGGGGAAAAGGGGGAAGGGAAGCACGTGTTGATTTCTGGTTTTATCTGTATACAAAAGGGAGTTGGGGCGGGGGAAGACAAAGCGGTTTCTCTCTCAATTCTCTCTCTTTTATCCCATTCCCGCCTCCCTCGCCACACCCCGGGCGACTGTTTCACCGCCGCCCCTCCTCGCCCGTCCCGCGGGGCAGCTCTTTTAGCTCCGGGCGGCGGAGACTCCCCCGGCGCGGCCCTTTGGTTTTCCTCGGTTTATTCTCCGGAGTCGATTCTGTTCAGAGCTCGACCCCCCTCTCTGGCGACCCCCGCCAGGGCCCGTCCCGGGGCGGCTCCTTCAGTGCCACGGGCGGCGGGGACCCCTCGGGGCGGCTCCCCCAGGGCCCCGCCCGCCGCCGCCGCTCCCCGGGGCCCTCCCCGCTTCCTGCCGGGATCGGACACCGCCGGCGGCCCCGGCCCTGCCGGGCTCCATCAGCCTGAGCAATTGCTGCCAAGGAGGGGCCGGGGGCTTCCTCTTGGCCTTCGTCTCCCTGGCGCTGGGGCTCGGCTTCTACCTGCGACAGAAGGTGAGGGGGGTCCCAGGGGGTCGTGTGTCCCCCCAGAGCGTCTGTGCCCCCCCGGGGACCCCCCACCCCGGTGTCCCCCCTTTTCTCTCCCCACAGAGCTCCTGAGCCGGCGGCAGCCGCAGCCCCTCCCCAGGGCCTCGGGCCCAGCCTGGACCCCTCCCGTCCCCACGAGGATTTTGGGGGCGTCGTGTGTCCCCCCTGTCCCTGCTGTCACTCTGCTTCTGCCCGGTTGCTCCCAGTGATCCCAGGAAAGTTTCTCAGTTCTTCCCAGTCTTGGTTATTTGGGGGCAATGGGGGAATCCCAAGGGGTGGAACCGAGTTTGGGGGGGGCATAACCGGCCCCAGGATGGATCGGGAATTGGGACCCCCCTGTGTTCCCCCAATGTCAACCCGCTCTGGGGGGGCTTTGGGAGGGCACCTGCCCCTCAGTGGGCACCCAGCTCACACCAAAAGGTGCTGGGAAACCTCCAAAACCTCCCCACAGTCCTTCAAGGGCCCCCAAACACAAAGAATGCCCAGGGTCCCCACTGAATCCCTTTTTTTGGGCTTTGCTGGGCACTGGTGGTGCTGGGAGCCCCCCTGGCTGCAGGTGAGGAGCTCTTGGGTGAGTGGGGGGTGGGAAGGGGGCAGTCGGTGGGAAAAGGGGGGTCAGAGTGGAGAAAAGGGGTGGTGGGACCCCAGACTGAGTGGGGGGGGGGGCAGGGCACTGTAGTTTGGGGGATGATGGGAATAGGATGGGAGAGGTCAGAAGAATGGGGAAAGAAGAGGGTGGGACCCCCAAACTGAGCATGAGGGGGCTGGGGAGTGGGGGGATGATGTGGAAGGGGTGGGAAAGGGAGAAAAAAATTAAGGGTTGGGACCCCAAAAGTGATCCTGGGCAGGCTGAGGATTGAGGGACCATGGAAAAGTGGGAGGAACAGGGAGAAGGGTGGAAAAGGGGGGGTGGGTCTGGCAGGTCCGACGGTCCCATGGGGGTCTTTGGGCACAGGGGAGCTGGGAAAGGGAGGTGGACCCCTGAGCTCCCAACTTACTGTGGGGTGCTGGGGGCTGCTGGATGCAATCTCAGCCTTGGATTATGTCAACAGTTTCAGTTTAGAGGAATTACAGAGGTGTGACTAAACCACTTTTGTCCCCCAGGTTGTAATGATAGCAAATCAGATCTATCGATAGAAATGACTTATTTAGGGCTACAAATGATCAGACAAAAGATCTTCATCAGAATTATTTACTGCACAATACAAACACTAAAACTACCAGGAGTACAGGATAAGATAGGACAGTGCTCTACACTAAAGCAATTGTTGAAGCAATTCCACTAAAGCTGGCACAAAAGCAATAATTCTTAATTAGAGATGGATGGAACTCCCCAGACCAACGCTCGTGGGGAGATCTCTGCTCTCAACCTCCAGCAGTGACCTTTGGGGGTCCCCAGCCAAGGCAGGAATCTCCACACCACCCCCCCCAGGAAGGGTTCTGTTGGAAGAACCTGCCCCTGGGAAAGGGGACTGGCCCTTTCTGGTCGAAAGGGATGGACTGACAGTCACTAGACTCCAGGGGTTGCCTCCCCATCAGGGGGTTCATTCGGGTGTTGCCGTGGAATTTAGGTGCTGAAAAATCTCCGGAGCAGTTAATTAGGGGTGAGATAAGAAAGGGTTTATTATGCCAAGGCAAAGATCTTACAAGACGCACGCAGGCCGTGCCTGAGATGTTACATTTTATAATACCATCCATCCAATCCCAGATGTGTCCACCCTGTGGCCTTTACTCTGGTCCGTCCCGGGTCCACCCCCTGAAAATGGGTCTGGGGTGTGTTTTGGGACTCTCTGTTCATCCCATCTTCATCTTCATCAGAGCACAAAGGGTACATAGTCACCCAATTCTTGACCGTGTTCTGTGGTTTAGGCCCTGATATGCTGTTCTGCCAACAATCTAGGCCTTGCCTTGACAAAAGACTAAACATTTCTGCTGTATTCAGGGGTATGAGTGATATAGGGAGCATAGAATGGGGTAAGAGGGTTAAGGAATGTGTAAACAAGGGTGCTAGAGGGAAAGGGATAAGGGAGGAAGGGAGGGATGCTGCCTTTAGAGTCTACTTCCACTACTTATAAAACTTACAAGTATTAGAAAAATAAAAAACCATTAGGGGCTTAAGGCATCAGTCCCCCCTTTAGAGATTAAACAAGGTTCAAAGATCTTGTTCAATCTCTACTACTCATACATAGCATTAACCATATAACAAGCTATATTTTTATACTAACATGAGTGGCTGCTCTATTCATATTCAGCTTGGTAACTATGAAGTAAATTTGTGGAAATGAACTTAATGAAACATTTTTAAGAACTACCCAATATGTAATTTAAACTTGTTGCCAAATTTTAGCCAAATCCATAGTGCAAATTCAGCACTCAACTTATAAAGGATGTTTGGTGCATTTTGCTAAAGCCAAATGTAAATTTAGGTTTTAAACTTAATTCATAGTTACTGGCCATACTAAGCAATACAAACAAGAGAAGCAAACTTAAACACTATTTTAACAGTCCTTGTAACAGTCTTTGTTGCTCTACTCATCTCAGGAACAGAGGTTTTCTTCTTCCTGGGTGAAATTCAGGGTCCTTGATGATAACTCTGTCCACGTTGGAGATGGTCTGTTGGACTTGAAAACAGTTCTTTCTATTTGGCTTGCAGGAGTTTCAGTCTCATAGCTTAACATAAACTCAGTCCTTGGGCTGGAACAGATGAGCAGGAGTGTCCAGTCTCACAGGCTTAGATGACATGATGAGTTTCTGCAGTTCCTGCAAAGCAGATCTTAAAACATTAAACAATTCTACAAATAAACCTCTTTATGCAACTAGGGAGTTGATGAAGTGCGACTCTCTGTCTGATGACAATTTCACAGGAATTTTGGATCTTGGAATTCCTGCATTTCAATCTTCTGAGAGAGGAGCTTGTGCTTTTATCACATAAAGTGATTAACTGCCAGTCACAGATTTAATAGGCCAGTCGAGAGCTTACTTGAAGCAGACTGCGTCTGGATGCAAACAGCACCCTGGCAGTGCCAGTAGCTCACCACAGAGAGCTTATACTCTCTGGACAAATTCTAGGCCTTACCGGGGGCAGGTTGTCCTGTTCCAACCTGTCCCAGACTGCAGTCAATCATCTTTACCTCATGGAGTGATCTTACAGGGATCCCTTGCCTCCATGGATAAAAGCTGCCTCACCTGTTAAAACAGGTGCATTTACAGATATATGAATACCAACAAGAGGACCCCTGGTGGTCTAGTGGTCAGGATGCAGCGCTCTCACCACCGGGGCCTGGGTTCGATTCCTGGTCAGGGAACTCCTCCGGGCAGATGGAGCTCGTCAGCCCCGTAAGGCCATCTATCTAAGAGAAGGTCACTCTAAACAAACCTACGTCCTGAGGACCTCGCTGCCACCGTCCAAGCTTGCTTGGCCCCAGCAGATGAACCTCAGGATTAAAGGGTGGGCTCAGTTCAGCGCACACTGTGTCTCACCTAAAAAAAAATCCACTGCGCAGGCTCGAAGGGTAATGACCTTTCCCAAATCTTCGTTCGTGAAGACTGGCCATGAAGCCATGAATACCAACAAAGCAATAAAACTAAGAAAGCATTCTCAGCAAACTATTTAAGTAACTTAAACCTATTATTCCAACAACGATGTTACCAGATTGTCTCGAGGATTGTAAGCAATGGGGCAAAGCCAGATTCTTAGGGTCTTATCGGAGAGTTCACAAAACCAGTGCTGTTGCAGTGCTGTAAATTCCTGGTTAGCAGTCAGAACCAGGATTCCCATGATGCAGTGTTGAACATGCTAGAGTAGTACTGAAAATACAGAATATTAGACATTACTAGCTAAGTACTTGGAAATAGAAAACATTATTTATGCCACTGATAAAGACATAAGATTCATTATATCAGGATTTTCTCACAGGATAACAAGGAGATATATTTTCTCATAAGTACAACACCACTGTGAAATTTCCTGCCCTAGAGAATATTGGGGTTCTGTGATAAGTGAGAAAAGGCCATAGAAGGTTCATGCAGAGTGTGTTTCTCAGAAGCTGTTCAGTGTGGCTGGGAAAAGGCAGCTCCTGGCTTCAGATGGCTTTACTCGCTGCTTTACAGAAGCTGCAATGGTGTCCAGGCAAAGGGTCACTCTGTGCTTTCTCAGCTCTGTTCCTTTTCACTACAGCATTGATCCCACTTTCTTATCCATCCTTGGTCTTAGTGTAGGTCTTCTTATGCAAATCCAGGTTCACATACATTCCTAGATGACACTAGATAAAAAGCATCTCAAAAACATAAATAGATAAACGTGATTCCACAATCACATGAAAGTTCTATGGATCTCTCATCAAATTGCTTTTAAGAGAAATTCTTCCACAGGCTGCAGAGAGACATAGATGTTTACAAATTGTCGTTGGAACAAGATATGTGCACGTATAAATATTGCAAGCTTTAAAGCACTTCATGTTGCAAAAGCAAAAGCAATATAAGCTTTCAATTCTTAGCAATTAAACTAACAATAAGCGAAGCTTAAAATAATATAACATAGAAAGTAACAAAATAGACACAATAATTACAATATATGTATACGTTTCTGTACCACCTTTAGTGCAAGTTGATTTCAATTGTGTCAGAAGGCTTTTACCTACTCACTCTTGGTCTGGTGTATTTCATTTGCAGTTGAGACATTTGTCTACTTCTGCATAAAAGTTATTCTCATGGCTCTCAGCCTGAATTTTAGTGGTACAGCTTCAGGTCTGGTTGCTGGAACAAACTGTCTGTGAACAGTTAACTTCTGACACATTGTTAATTTACATTTAAAATAGATCAGTATTCCCCCTTACTGGGATAGAGTGGAAATATTCTTTCATAGGTCATGAGCCTATGACAGTTTTAAAAGACAGGGGATGTAAGGGTTAGTAGAGAGTTTCTTTTCCCAGTTTCGTTTGTTGGGGACAAATCAGTTTCTCCCTTTGGATCTAAATAGCTCTCATAATTTTCAAAACATCACCTTATTGTCTTATGACATATATTGCACCGGCGGGTTTTAGTTTTTTCGCCAGGAATTTACACTGATTTTGTCCTCTCTTTCCCCCTTACACGTTGGAATAGGCTGGGCACTGGCCGCTCTGGCTTTCGGCTCTGCTCCGCTTGTTATGGGAGCAGGCATCTTTATTGTTATAACAACTGTGAAGTCGTCGGGTGGCTTTAAAATTTCTACAGCACTCGCACCCACTGCAGCTGCCTGCATGGGGTTAGATGTTACAGGGGAAGGAGCTACCCCCCCCGCTTTTCTCGCAGTGTCTTTGTTCCCTGCCGACCAGTCGCGCCTGCCACACCTGGGGCGGTTCCCGAAACAGCAAGGGCAGAATTGGGTCCCGCCACCCCTGCAAAATCAGAAGCCCCAGCTCTCTCTCTCACTGCTACGCTCAACGGTCCCATAGGTTTCACGGCACTCGCATTTGCCGTCTCTGTTTGGACCACACTGATAGGAGCCAAAACCTCCTCATTAGTCGGAGCAACAACTGGGACTAGTTTTTCCTGTCCCCGCCCTACTGTGCTCGCTACAGTTCTAAGCTTCGGGATCGCTCCCTGCTCCAATCTCGCTCTCTCTGTCACAGCATCCTCACTGTATCACACACAGGCAACACTTTTTTCTTCACGGCACCAGCCAGTTCTGTCGCCGTGGTAACGGCCGTTCCAGATACCTCCCCTGCTCTCTGAGCCGGGAGTTCCGTTGCCGCGGCAACGGCTGTTCTTATACTCGCGTCACCGCCCACCGTACTAGCTTTCTGCTCTCTCTCTTGATATACTGCCCAGGCTATATCTAATAGTTCATCAATGTCTCTTTCACTACCACCTGCCTTTTGCAATTTCCTCCTTATATCGTTTGTGGACTGTCCCACAAACAAGTATACCAGATGTTTCTTTCCCATTTCTGATTCTATATCAATATCACTATATTTTCTAACAACATCTTTCAATCTGTTCAAAAACTCTGTGGGCGACTCATTTGCTTTTTGCCTGGTTTCACACATTTTAACCCAACTCATTTCTCTTGTTTTTTCCTCTACAACAGTACAGCCTACAGCAAACTTTGGGGTCTCTCTTACACTCGGGGCATGCAGCCCTGTTCTTACAGCTCTCATATCGCTATCGCCACCGATAGAATCAACTACCTGAGCACCCATCCGTGGTGCTGGGCTACTCGCTCTCACAAACACCTCTACATTTGGGGCCGCCGCCCCCCCTGGGGCCGACATCTTCGCTTCACTGCTACTATCTGAATCAGTGACTCCTACGCCTGCCGCCGTCCCTACACTGGCCAAATGCTGCGGCGCTTTCGCTGTGACTTCTAAAATCTCTTTTGCTTCTGCAACAGATGCCGCATCCATAATAACTTTCTCTGATGTTACTACACCAAAAGCAATCTTACCAGAAGCTGACTTTTCAGCCTTCACAGTTCTTACTCCATTGCTGATACAACTATCAACTTTAGCTGTTACTTGTTCCTCTACTTTGGAGCTCACTTCTGCTGTTGCTATGAGAATTTTGCCTGCTCCGGCAAAGCTGCTGGCAGCTGCAGAGCTACAGAGTGCTTCCCCGTTCGCTGGAACAGGCAGGGCAGACCCCGCAACCATTGCCCATGTGGGGCCAGAAGTTTCTCCTGTTGTTACTCCTGTTATTTCTGGGCTAGCCAGCCCCGCAGCGTCTGCGTAACTCCCGCTTGGCTCTGTCAGGCTAAAAGCAGCTTCAACAAAAGCTGATCTTATCTGCACGTCTGTGCATACTCCAACTAAACCGACAGAACTCGCTCCCGCTGGACTCGAGCTAACTTCTCCAGAGGCTTTAATTTGCCTAATCCCTCCCGGTGCAGCCAGATCCACACCAGGGGGTCCTTCAATGGCTCCTGCCTGCCCAGCCAGAGTCGGTCCAGGAGCCAGCACACCGGCAGTTCCAGCCCCCCCTGCTGCTGCTGCAGCGGGGAGTCCAATTTGTGGAGCTCCCGGGCTACTTTCTCTCCTGTCAGATATATCAACATATCTAAATAATCTTCTCCGGTGTTTTTAAATAAAACTCGTGAGACAGGGATAGTTTTAACTAGGTCTTTTCCCCTTTTTTCCAACTCCCGATTTTTCTGCCTTTTCTGAGCTTTCGTTTCTCTTCTCTCCCCTCAATCCAGGGCGTGTTAGCAGAAACATAAACAACTCTGCATACCTTATCTCTTCCCATTTTTGCTCCGCATTGAGGAGTGAAATTAACTTCAATACCGTGTCTAGCTCAGAGGAACCGAATTCTGGCCAAGTTACTCCTTTCATCTGCCCAAATAACGGCCATACACTTACAGATAGTTTACAAAGTTCTTCTTTTCTTAAACTTGTATTGGGATCAGTTAAAATTTTCCAATACTTCAAAACCATTCTCAGGGGGGATTCTTTAGGGATCTCAACTTTTGAATCTACACAACCCATGATTACAAAATACAAAACCAAACCACAGTCACACACTGGGATTCAAACTTGTTACCTTGGGGTTATGAGGCTGTAACCGTAACCTCTCAGCTACTTAACCACTAGCGAACCACACCGACTCTGGAGCCCCACCGGCTCCCCTACAGTGTCAGAGCACCAGAAGGCGTCCCTTCCAAAAGCAGAACAGCCCCTAGGCTGAATACCCGCCCTGACCTGTGTTGACGAACCACCCGTTCGCCGCCTGGAAAGCGACTTTTGCGACTATAACAGGCCCAAGTCTTTAAGCTAACTTTCCAGTAACCCGTGTTCCCTATCTCCCGGAACACAAACTTTTCCCGCAGCTGCTAACCAACCAGGTACCGTTTTCCCTTATTTGTTCTTTTCTTATCTCACCTCTATGCTCCGTGCTTGCTTCCGTGGGTTCTGTGGAGCTGGGCTTCTCAGACCGGGGCGGGAATTATCTCAGATAAAAGCCGGCTTGTTGAGGAATTCCTGCGCGATGAAAGTTTCCAGTCTGAAGAAGTCCCGGTCCAGGTTTCCCCAACGTACGGGCCACCAACTGTTGCCGTGGGAGTTAGGTGCTGAAAAATCTCCGGAGCAATTAATTAGGGGTGAGATAAGAAAGGGTTTATTATGCCAAGGCAAAGATCTTACAAGACGCACGCAGGCCGTGCCTGAGATGTTACATTTTATAATACCATCCATCCAATCCCAGATGTGTCCACCCTGTGGCCTTTACTCTGGTCCGTCCCGGGTCCACCCCCTGAAAATGGGTCTGGGGTGTGTTTTGGGACTCTCTGTTCATCCCATCTTCATCTTCATCAGAGCACAAAGGGTACATAGTCACCCAATTCTTGACCGTGTTCTGTGGTTTAGGCCCTGATATGCTGTTCTGCCAACAATCTAGGCCTTGCCTTGACAAAAGACTAAACATTTCTGCTGTATTCAGGGGTATGAGTGATATAGGGAGCATAGAATGGGGTAAGAGGGTTAAGGAATGTGTAAACAAGGGTGCTAGAGGGAAAGGGATAAGGGAAGAAGGGGGGGATGCTGCCTTTAGAGTCTACTTCCACTACTTATAAAACTTACAAGTATTAGAAAAATGAAAAACCATTAGGGGCTTAAGGTATCACGGGGTGGAAGCAGCGACTGAAGCTCTTCCTGCATTCGGGGCACTCGTAGGGGGCCCTTACTGGTGGGTCCGTTGGTGTGAGGTCAAGGTAGAGCTCTCGGTGAAGCTCTTCCCACACTCTTCACACTTGTAGGGCCTCTCACCGGTGTGGATGCGCCTGTGTTTGCGGAGGTTGGAGCTCACGTTGAAGCTCTTCCCACATTCCCCACACGTGTAGGGCTGTTCCCCAGTGTGGATGCGCTGATGAGTGAGGAGGTCAGAGCTGTCCCTGAAGGTTTTCCCACATTCCCCACACGAATAGGGTCGTTCCCCAGTGTGGATCTGCTGGTGGTTGCGGAGATTGCTGCTGTACCTGAAGCTCATCCCACATTCCCCACAGCTGTAGGGCCGTTCCCCAGTGTGGATGCGCTGATGCTTGAGGAGGTAGGAACGGTCCCTGAAGCTTTTCCCACATTCCCCACATGGGTAGGGCCGTTCCCCAGTGTGGATGTGCTGGTGAATGAGGAGTTTGGTGCTCTTCCTGAAGCTCTTCCCACATTCCAAGCATCTGAAGGGCTTCTCCCTGCTGGGAGGCTGCTCAGGGACCACCAGCTCAGAGCTCCCCCTCAAGCTCCGGCCGCCTTCCCGGCACAGGCTGGCTCTTTCCTCCTCAGAGCACCCTGGGATGGCTTTGGAGCCCCTCCTGCGGGGGAATCTCCGGCCCTTTTCCTCCCCGCTGCCTTCCTGCGCCGGGGAGCCCTTCAAAACAGCCTCTCCCACCAGGCTCTGCCGGGGGGATTTGTCCTCCGGGCTCTCCGTCCTCAGTTCGGGGCCTGGGGCAGGAAGCAACAAGGACAGGCAGGGGATTTGCCTCCGGCCCACAGGGAAGGCCAAGGACATCCCCCCAACTCCGGCCCCGGCAGGACGGCGGCGCCAGCGGGGTTGTCCTGCAGCCGGGGCCATGCTCGGCTGACAGAGCCAGCACAACACCCGCCCAAAGGGACACTGACTGCCTCCTCACCTGCCTGGGGGGCCCAAGGCATCTTCCTCTTCCTCGCAGCCTCCTCTTCCATCCGCCCAAGCTTTGGGAAGGAGAAATCCTGATGGGGGGAAAAACAAGAGCTGAGCACGTTGGCTTGGGGTTTCCTCCTGGCCAAGTCCATCTCTAGAACTGACCGGGCATCCTGTGTCCATAAAAACCTCCAAAACACCAAGATTCAGCCCAGAAAAACCCAAACCACCGAGATTCAGGCAAAAAACACCTCAGAAATAGCGAGATGAACCCCTCCAAACTGCAAAAAGTTAAAGTTTAGCCAGAAAATACTCCAAAATATGAAGATTCTGCCAAAAAAAAGGTGTTTAATTGGGAGGATGAGAGGAGTGAGGTCATTTCATATATATTAATCAAAAGCTGTATTAATGTAGTGTCACTGAAAACTCGCCAGGGCTGTTCCTTGAGCTTATCTGGCCCCCTGCCAGTCTGGGACTCCTTCTCCAAACCACCAATCCAAGTGTGCCAAATGCCCTGGTTGGTCAGTGCTGGCTGGGGCAGCGGGCACTCGCTGAGGGGATGAGAAAACTGCACCCGGGGCTGGGCTGAAAGAGGCTTCAGCACCACTTCTGATGGTCCAGGGGCAGCATCTGGCTTCTCCCTAACAGAGAGATGGCACTTGTTCCTCTGCAGGAAGTCAAGGGTAGGAGGGTGACTCCTGCTGCATGGATGGAATGGCAGAGGATCCCTTGGGTCCCCAGGATGGACCAGCACTTGGAGATACAAACTGCCCTGGGGCTGAGGATGCAGCTGCCAGCGCAGATTTCCCTGCAAAGGCTGCAGTGAGTCAAGCTCTGGAGAGTAGATTGTGCCCCATGGATGGGATTGCAGAGGATCCCTTGGGACCCCAGCAGGAATCAGCAACCAGGAATAGACACAAAAGGCCCCCCAAAGATTTCTGGGGGAGTGTCCTGTAGAGAGGGGACAGTGTCACCCCACCAGGGCGGGGCTGGCAAGTGGGAGGCTGCTCCAGGCCTCTGCAAGAGGCCTCATGCTCTGCTCAGCCCCAGCACTGGCTGGTACCAACATCCCCGGGTGCCCCCGGCCCTGGGCAGCTCTGCTGCCACAGGCTGTGCCCTCACCGTGGCCCTGCAATGGCCCTGCCTGTCCCTCACCCGGGGCCCTGCCCACATCCCTGTCCCTTGGCTCTCTCTCTGCCAGCTCAGTGTGGGGCACACGGGCTGGGGGCCCCTCCCAAGCCCCCCGGGTAGCCGGCGTTGGCTGGGGGGATGTGAGGGCTGGGCCTGCTCAGCACAGCCCCGGCCTCGTGCCCAGCGCCTCTTTCCTGACCCACACAAGAGCTTCCCGGCCCCCCCAGGGCTCCCCTGCTGCTGCCTCTGCTCCTGGCCCTGCCTTTGCTGCTCCCTTGCCTGGGGCAGCGGCTGCAGGGGGGGATGGCAGCAGCTTCAGCTCCACGGCACTTCCTGGGGGGAGCTCAGCCCGGGGGGACAGGCAGGGACCTGATGGGGATGGACAGGGGCCCAGCAGGGACAGCCAGGGCCTGCAGGGGAAGGCACAGGGACAACCTGACCCCCCACACTGCCAGGGCTGTCTCTGCTCCTCCTTGCAGGCTCCGTGGCCAGGCACAGTTGGTGTTCCTGGGTGCCCACCATCTCAGCACTTGCAGCCGCTCAAATCAGCGCCCGCAGCTCTGCAGCAAAGCCCCAGCTCACCTGGCACACAGGGGATGGACACAGCACCTGCTCGGGGATGGGCACTCACAGCTTTGTGCCTTCCCCACCACGGGGCTCTCCTTCCTCAGCAGCACCTCTGCCTTGCACTTATTCTCAGCCTCACCTCAGGGACAGCTCTGGGCTCACCTCCGCGCCACTTCTCAGCCTCACCTCAGGGCCTGGGCTCAAGGACAGGAACCTGCAGGGAGGGGACATCATGTGCAAGCTGAGGGCTGCCTGCTTGCACTGGGCTGGGGGCTTCTTTCTCCTTCTACAACCAGCCCAGAACTCAGCCTGCTTTTCTAACACCACACATTTACAGACTAACCTTGGAGACAGATATGGACAGACATCTTTATCACCCTGGGGATGGAGCCTCAAGCATGTGCTGCCATAGGAATGGGAATCAGAGAATCACAGAATCAGACAGGTTAGAAAAGACCTCTGAGATCATCAAGTCCAACCCTTGATCCAACCCCGCCGTGCTTCCCAGACCATGGCACTGATGCCACATCCACTCTCACCTTCAACACCTCCAGGGACGGGGACTCCACCCCCTCCCTGCCCAGCCCATTCCAAGGCCTGATTACTCTCTCAGCAAAAAATTGCTTCCTAATATCCAACCTAAACCTCCCCTGGCTCAGCTCAAGACCCAGCCCTCTTGTCCTACTGCTGCTTCCTGGCAGAACAGCCCCACCCCCACCTGGCTCCAACCTCCTGGCAGGGACTTGCAGAGAGTCAGGAGGTCTCCCCTGAGCCTCCTCTTCTCCAGCCTCAACACCCCCAGCTCCCTCAGCCTCTCCTCACACCACCTGTGCTCCAGAGCCCTCCTGCCTTCCAGCACATCAACACACCCCCAGCTTGGTGTCAGCTGCACATTTGCTGATGAAATGCCTGGTTCTGCAGCAGCTGCAGATGCTCAAGGGGCAGCAGGACCAAGTCAGGGGCCTGGGGGGGCCTGGGGGGCTTTGGGGTGTTGGAGGGTCCTGGGGGAGCTGGGGAGGGGCTTTGGGGATTGGGGGTACAGACCACAACAGACCAGGACAGACCAGTACCTCCTCACTGCTCCCTGGATCTCTCCTGGAGCTGGGCCACATTGTCATGGGACACCTGAGCCCTCCCCCAGTGCCCTCCCAGTACAGTCCAGTGCCCCCAGCACAGCCCACTGTGTTCCTGTCCCAGGGTGCCAGGTGATCCCTCTTTGGGGGGGGTTGGAAGGGATTTGAGGGGGGGGTTGGAAGGGATTTGAGGGGGGGGCTGGGGGAGATTTGGGGGTATTTGTGGGGAGTTGGATGGGGATTTGGGTGCATTTAGGGGAGTTAAAAGGTGTTTTGGGGGGTCAAAGGGATCTGTGGGGGGAGGGGCTTAAAGGGAAAAGGGGGTTTAGGGAACATTTGAGGGGGTTAATGGGGCCTGAGGGGGAGAGGAGGGGCAGCACCACAAGCAGGTGAGTCTTGAGACCCTCCTGGTGTTCCCAAGACTCTCTTAGTGTTTCCAATTGCCCCTTTGACACCCTAAGATCCCCCTGGTGTCTCCAGTGTCCACAAGGCCTCCCCAGGGCCCCAATTCCCCCCTTGACACCCCCAAATCCACTGTCCCCAAACCCCTCCACACTGTCCCCATTGTCCCCAAACCCCATTCCTTATGCCTCCAACCCTCCATCTCCCCCAAGGAGCACTGCCTGGACCCTCTGACCACAAAAACGCCCCCCCCTGCTCACAGAAAGGCCAAGGGCATCTGGGGACGCATTGGGGACAGTTGGGAGGCTTTGTGGGGCACTGGGTGATTACTGGGAGGTACTGGGACACACTGGGGGGAACGAGAGAGCACTGGGAGTGACTGGGGGGTTACTGAGGGACACTGGGAGGGCACTGGGAGGGACTGGGGAGTTACTGGGGGATTACCAGGACACACGGGGGGACAAAGGCAGGTTACTGAGCCATACTGGGGGTTACCGGGTGCACACTGGAGCATTACTGGGCCATACTGGGGGGCAGTGGAGGTCACTGGGACACACTGGCTGGTCACTGAGGGGGTTACTGGGCCGTACTGAGGGTCACTGGGATATACTGGGGGCATTGGGATCCTCTTACTCGGATCTGCTACATCTCCCCCCTGCACTTTGGGAAGCACCCCCAGGACCCCTCCCCTGCGGGCTGGGAGATCCCCTGAACCCCACTGCTGGGCTTTAGGGGACCCCCGGACCCCCCTCCCTGTGGGGTCTCTGTGTGCTGAGTGTTGGGGGTCTCTGGGGTTCGGGGGGGTCACTGGGATCCCGTTTCCCTGGGGTCGGTTCGCCAGCCCGGCCGGAGCGCTGTGGCGGGAAAAGTAATGGCGGGTCGCGCAGAGCCTCATGGGAGTTGCAGTTCCCTCTTGAGGACTCCACCGACGCGCATGCGCAGTACAGTCAGGGCGTTGGCAAAGCCGCCCCCCTCCCCCTCCCGGGAGGGTTCCAGGCCTGCGCTCTGACCCTCGGGAACCCCCGAACCCCTCAGCTAAACCCTCCCGAGCTCTCCAGCCTTTCCACCCACAGCCGCGCTCCCCGCAGCCCCCGAGGGGATCCCCAGAGCCCCGCTCTCCCGCAGGCCCCGCCAGCTCACAGTGCAGCACGGAGCCAGCGCCATCTTTGCTTCCCGGAAGCAACCACGGCGCTCTGCGCGCGCACCGCCTTCACAGAGCACCCCCCCCTTTTCCGCCGCGGCCCCGCCCTCCGCCCGCCCGCCCTCAGGAGTGTTCGCACGGGCGGGGCCGCAGCGCCCTCAGCCCGAACGGAACCTGCTTTTACCTCATGGAATCTTTGATCTCTGTTAGCCAAGCCCCTCTTTCCTTCCCCAGTTGTCTTGTCCCTTTGGGGAGGGGGATCATAGCGGCCCTTTGCACTTGAGCGAACTGAGGTTTCTACCAGAAAGGGCCAGTCCCCTTTCCCAGGGGCAGCTTCTTCCAACAGAACCCTTCCTGGGGGTGTGTGGAGATTCCTGCCTTGGCTGGGGACCCCCAAAGGTCAGTCCTGGAGGTTGAGAGCAGAGATCTCCCCAGGAGCGTTGGTCTGGGGGAGTTCCATCCATCTCTAATTAAGAATTATTGCTTTTGTGCCAGCTTGAGTAGAATCGCTTCAACAATTGCTTTCGTGTAGAGCACTGTCCTATCTTATCCTGTACTCCTGGTAGTTTTAGTGTTTCTCTTGTGCAGTAAATAATTCTGATGAAGATCGTTTTGTGTGATCATTTGTATCCCTAAATGACTCATTTGTATCAATAGATCTGATTTGCCATCATTAAATCCTGGGGGACAAAAGTGGTTCAGTCACACCTCTGTAATTCCTCTAAACTGAAACTGTTGACATAATCCAAGGCTGAGATTGGATCCAGCAGCCCCCAGCACCCCACAGGAAGTTGGGAGCTCAGGGGGCCATACCCCTTTCCCAGCCCCCCCTGTGCCCAAAGACCCCCATAGGACCATCTGACCCACCAGACCACCCTCCCTTTTCCATGCTTCTCCCTGTTCCTTCCACTTTTCCATGGTCCTCTCAATCCCCACCCCACCTCCAGATTACTCTGCGGGTCCCAATCCCCATTTTTCCTTCCTCTCACATCTTCCACATCATCCCCCCAATCCCCAGCTCCCTCCAACTCAGTTTGGGGTCCCAGCACCCCCAAAAAAAGGGGTTAGGTGGGATCCTGGGTGGGCTCTGACTATGTTTGAGGGGTTCTCCAGGGCCTGTGGGGAGATTTAGGGGGGTCCCAGCACCTTTTGGGGTGAGCTGGGTGCCTTTTGAGGGGTAGGTGCCCCACCAAGACCCTCCCAGAGGGGGCTGACACAGGGGGAACAAAGGGAGGTCCCCATTCCCGATCCATCCTGGGGCCGGTTCTGCCCCCCCAAACTCAGCTCCACTCCTTGGGATCCCCCCAAGCGCCTCCCCACTGCCCCCCAATAACCAGGACTGGAGAGAACTGGGAAGCTGTACTGGGATCACTGGGAGCAGCCGGGCGGAGGCAGAGTGACAGCAGGGGAGGGGGGACACACGACCCCCCAAAACCCTCACGGGGACGGGGGGGGGGTCCAGGCTGGGCCCGAGGCCCCGGGGAGGGGCTGCGGCCGCCGGCGGCTCAGGAGCTCTGTGGGGAGAGAAAAGGGGGTGACACCGGGGTGGGGGGACAGGGGGGACACCGGGATACACCGAGACCCCAACTGGATCCAGTGGGACCAGAACTGGGGCAACGGGGATCATACTGGGAGCACCTGGGAGCATGTTGGAGGCAACTGGGATATACTGGGAGTGACTGGAACCACAGTAGGAGTGACTGGGAGCAACTGGAACCACACTGGGGGCAACTGGGATCCTACTGGGAGCAACCGGGCCTTTGCTGGGGTCATGCTGGGATCATACTGGGAGTGACTGCAATAATCCTGGGAGTGTGTGAGAGGGACTGCAGCCATACTGGGGATGAGTGGGATCAAACTGGCTTCGTACTGGAAGTGTCTGGAAGTCACTGGGATCATACTGGTGGCAACTGCAATTGTACTGGGATCATACTGGATCAGACTAGGATCATACTGGAAGCAACTGGTTCTATGCTAGGGGCAACTGGGAGCTACTAGGATCCCACTGGGAAGAAGTGGGAGCAACTGGGACCATGCTGGGCACAACTGGGCCCACAGTGAAGGTGACTGGGGTCATACTGGGAGTGAGTAGGAGCATTCTGAGGGCAGTTGGGACCATGTTGGAGCAACTGGGATATACTGGGAGCAAGTGGGATCACGCTGGAAGTGACTTGGATCATACTGGGAGTGACTAGGATCCCACTGGGGGTGACTGGGAGTGGCTGTGAGCAACTGGGATCATGCTGGAAGCTACTGGGAGCATTCAGGAGTGAGTGGGACCACACTGGGGGCAACTGGGATATACTGGGAGAGACCAAGAGTGACTGGGATCATACTGGGACTGACTGGGAGCATACTGGGACTGACTGGGAGCATGCTGAGGTCAGCTGGGATATACTGGTAGAGACTGGGAGTGACAGGGATCCTACTGGGAGGGACTGGAACTACAGTGGGGTAACTGGGAGCAAGTGGGACCCTTCTGGGGGCAAATGGTTTTATCCTGGGAGTACCATTGAATGTCTGGGTTCATCCTGGATGTGACTACCACCATATAGGGGATCGCTGGGATCATACTGGAGCTGTACTGGGAGAGACTGGAACTACAGTGGGGTGACTGGGAGCAACTGGGACCATGCAGGGGGTAACTTGGATCCTACTAGGAGAGACTGGGATCATACTGAGACTGACTGGAAGCATGTTGGAGGCAACTGGGATAATACTGGGAGTGGCTACGAGTGACTGGGATTATACTGGGAGTGACTGGAACCATAGTAGGGGTGAATGGGAGCAACTAAAACCATGCTAGGGGCAACTGGGATCCTACTGGGAGCAGCTGGGCCCCTGGTGGGGTCATACTGGGATCATACTGGGAGTGACTGCAATAATACTGGGAGTGTGTGAGAGGGACTGAAGCCATACTGGGGATGACTGGGATCAAACTGGCTTTGTACTGGAAGTGTCTGGAAGTTACTGGGATCATACTGGGAGCAACTGGGACCATGCAGGGGGCAAATGGCATCCTCCAGGGAGTGACTGGGAGTGACTGGGGCCAGACTGGACTCAGACTGGGAGTCCCTGAGAGGGAAAGGAACCATCCTGGGTGAGGGGCTGGGAGCAACTGGGACCACCTGGGGGGCAACTGGGATCCTATTGGGAGTGACTGGGAGTGACTGGGATCATAGTGGGAGTGACCAGCACCATACTGGAATCATAGTGGGAGTGACTGTAAGGGACCAGGATCAAACTGGGAGTGGCTGGAACTACACAGGGGGGATTTGGGAGCCAGTGGGGCCATGCTGGAAGCCAACTGGGAACATATTGGGGCAACTGGGATCATGCTGGAAGCAACTGGGAGTAACTGGGAGTGACAGGGTGCATGCTGGAGGCAACTGGCATAAACTGGGAGTGACTGGGATCATACTGATGGAAACTGGAACCTTCCTGGGGCAAGTGGAAGTAACTGGGTATGACTAGGAGCATGTTGAGAGCAACTGGGATATACTGGGAGTGTCTGCAACCATCCTGGGGGTGACTGGGACCACATGGGGAGCGACTTGGACCATGCTGGGGGCAACTGGGAGCAACTGGGAGTGACTGGATCTACAGTGGGGCAACTGGGATTGACTGGGACCATGCTGGGGGAAGACTGGGATCATACTTGGATTGACTGGATCTATGCTGGAGGCAACTGGGACAAACTGGGACCATGCAGGGGGCAACTGCAATCCTACAGGAATCATACTGGGACCATACTGGGATCAGATCAGGATCATACTGCGAGCAACTGGGTCTGTGCTAGGGGCAACTGGGAGCAACTGGGATCAAACTGGGAGGTACTGGGACCCTGCTGGGGACAACTGGTAGCAACTGGGATCCCACTGGGAGGAAGTGGGAGCAACTGGGACCATGCTGGGCACAACTGGGATCATACTGGGAGCAACTGGGCCCACAGTGAAGGTGGCTGGAGTCATACTGGGAGTGACTGGGATCATTCTGAGGGCAGCTGGGACCATGCTGGCACAACTCATCACTGGTTGCCAAAGTCATCACATACCTAAAATAAACCCGAAACTCTGCTTTTCAGTTAACCTGCTGCCTTGCAGTCAAATTTTCAGACAACGCAATTACAAACTACTAGAAAAGGATCAAACTGCATTCAGCAGGTGTTTTTTGGAAAAAATTCTAAAATTTCCTGGTGTTGCCAATCAAAACAGCTGTTTAAATGACACTTTTATGAATCCCAAAAATCCAGTGGGATTGAACAAGCTCTTGGGAGAAGACAACCTGCTGGCATATCTAAATTGTCTTTGGATTTGCTGCAACATTAGAAAACAGACATTAACATGGAACTGGCAAAATCAGCATAAAAATCCAATAGACTAATATGGGAGTTGGTTGTTTTGAGGAGAACAAAGTTTCTCGGTCTTCAGCTGATATTGCCAAAATGACAAATTTAAGTATCAACAACAGTATCTCAGATGTATTTTGGAGTTCAAGCCATCCATCAAAGTGTTTACTGGCAACAAAGGGAATGCTAATCCTGATTTTCAATCAGAGAGTTTATTCATTGTTCTAACTAAACATACTTGGAGTTATGTTTGGCCTTAATACTGCTAAAAAGCAATACAGATTCTCTGCCAGTAAAATAAGGGACTGGGAAAAACACTGTGACCACTTCTCTCCCCAGAGCACCCAGTGGCAAACACAAGAGACCCATGTGTGGGCTTGTGTAGGTTGCACTGACAAATATTAATTAGGTATTTTACTCAGAGAGTCTCTTCACTGGTGTGGTGGTTTGGGCTAGGCCTTCCTTGGTGACCAGTTTGTAACCAAGGAAGGGTCCAGATTTACCCAGTATTCCCTACGATTTTTACATAAGCTGGGCTATAAGAAGAAAGGAGGAGAGGCCTTCGGTCTCTTTCCTTCTGGCGGCTTGGAGGTGCAGGTTCCCTGCTGTTGAGTCTGCCGTGTTGGGGAGCGAGGCCTGGTTAGGCCTTGCCGACCTTGGGAGACGGAGGTTGCCGGCGAGCGTTCCAGAGCAACTCTCGGTTGTCCCAAGAAGAGTAGAGAGATATTTCTTTGCTAATTCTTTTAGTTGCTAGATATTGGGCTACTAATCGGGAGATATATATATTACTTTGGTTTTGTTCCTTTCCCCTTCCCCCTTCCCTTTCCCTTGTGAAATTGTATATATTTCAATTGTATATAACTGTAACATAAGTGTAAATATATTTGTATATATCACTTTAGCTGTCTCTCTCTCGCTTCAGGTTTTTTCTTGGTTGTTTTTCTCCCTCTTCTCCCTGAGGTTTGGTGGGGGGGTAACTTCTTGTGGTAATGTTTGGAGACTTGGCAGGGAGCCAGCTTCAAACCATATCAACTGGGTAGCAAAATAAATCTTCTGGGAGGAAAATTGTGATTTTCCACAGAAATTTTTGTTGTCGGGTTCCAGTGACAATGCCTAATTAACATCCATTTATATCCCAACCATTACTGACCTTTCACTGGACTTTGTTAACTATTGAGACAAATACTCAAGACCTTTGTGTTCTTTTTTCACCTTTTAAAATTAGTTTACAACAGAAGGAGCTGCAAAAACATCCTGCAGTTTTCTTTAAAGTCAAAAAAAAGACTATGAAATTACAAGACAAATCTTAAAACTTTTTCTTCATCCTCTTTTCAGGCAGGCCAAGATTACAACAGTTGTAAAGTGTTCTGCCGTGTGTTTCCTCATCATTTCTTACTTGGTCATCTTGACCTTGTTTATCTGTCCATCTGCACACACCTTTGGCAGCAACTCTACAGCCCAAAAGAGACAGAACACTGTTCATCAGCAGAATCCATCCCAAGAGGGAATTGCCCTCCCACCCTCCCACCTTCTGTATTGGACACAGAGACTGGTTTTCTTGCTCCTGCCCTGCCTTGCCACAACTTGGCACGGCAGGAGTTAGCTGGTGAAATCAGAGCAGGGAAGTCCTCAGATGGCAACACTGAAACTACCCAGGAGGATGTCAGCAGAGCCTGCCTTACATGACATTGTGTGCAACCGCTCATGGGATGAGCTTCTACACACGGAAACAACCACAGGCACAGGTGTACACACGTCCAAAGGTACAGGGCAGTGCCCAGGGAGGCTCCTGCACAGCTTCACACTGAAATACCTGTGTGCATATACACACCTGTACAAACGCTGCACCAAACACGGCCGTGTATCCCTGCACACTGAAGGACAGCGTTCAAGGCCAGGGGGAACGAGGCTCCGAGCCTTCCACTGCAGGTGTTGGGGGGTTGGAACTGGATGATCTTCAAGGTCCCTTCCCACTCGCCCCATCCCGCGGTTCTGTGACACACGCCCCTGGCCCAGGGACACCCCGCGGTGCCCCCGCCCAGCCGTGTCCCCACACACGGACACAGCCCGTGCACAGGGCCCGTCCCGCGGCCCCCCCGCCGCTCCCGCGGGGAGCAGGACGCGCTCTCCCGGCGGCGATCCCGGAGCTCCCGCCCCCGGCGCTGCCTGGCAGCGGGTGCCGGGGCCCTTCGGGCCGCTCGGGAGCGCGGCTGTTCCGCACACGGAGGCGCTTTTCTCCCTCAGCACGTCCCGTGGAACAACTGCTGGGCTTGCACCGCCTGTGCCAGGGGTAGAACCGTCCCCGTAAGGTCACTTGGTCTGATCTGTCACAAACGCCGTGAAAACGTGGAACAGAAGCGTTCTCACAGCAGTGACTGTCCCCCTGGACTCAGCACTGGGGAGGCCACACGTCAAGTTCTGCGTCCAGTTCTGGACCCCTCAGTTTAGGAAGGATATTGTTATAGGTTGTTAAAGAATAAATTTGCAGATCAGAATAAGAGACAAATCAAGAATGTTATAATATTATATTTAGTGTTTTTGTTAAAAGCACAAGTTTGAGAGTTGTGTAATAACTAACCACAAGATCTGTTAAACTGCTGACTAACAAACCACAACGCAGAGATGAATTGTCACATTATTCCATGTTGTTCTTTAAAAGTGCTTGTTCTAAGTATATTTGTAGGGATCAAGATGGAGAAAGCAGGGGGAGGGGTAGACCACGAGGTTTGGATTAAGAAACCGTTACCTGCAATGGAAAATTCCAGCATTACGGCCCATAAAGACTATTGACTACTGGACTATTGGCTGATGCCCCTCAGCAACCGGATTAGCCCGCAAAAAGGGGAACCAAACAGGAGTCAGCCCGCGAAAGAGGAACCAAACAGAATCTAACCCGCGAAACTGGAGCCAATGGATAGATGACGTGACATTGGGGGAGATGGTTGTAAAAGGATATAAGAAGTCCTGCCCTGTTGTTCCCTTTTGCGGACCATGGCAGGAACAAGGGGTTTCCTGCGGTCACCCGGCTAGTCGTTTTGCTTATTTGTCTTCAATAAATTCGTTATTTCCTATTGAGGTGCTGCAGCAGGTCCGGAGAAGGGCAACAGAGCTGATGAAGGATCTGCAGTGGATGTCCTATGAGGAGCGGCTGAGGGAGCTGGGGAGGTTTAAGCTGCAGAAAAGGAGGCTCAGGGGAGACCTTGTCACTCTCTACAACCACCTTAAAAGAGGTTGTAGCCAGAGGCCAGAGGAGATCGGCCTCTTCTCCCAGGAAACAAGTGACAGGACAACAGGACACAGTCTTAAGCTGCGCCAGGGGAGGTTTCGGGTGGACATGAGGAAGACTTTCTTCACTGAAAGCGTGATTAGATGTGGGAATGGACTGCCCAGGGAGGGGGGCGAGTCACTGTCCTTGGAGGTGTTTAAGAAACAACTGGATGTGGCACTTGATGCCATGGTCTAGTTGACATGGTGGTGTTGGGTCATAGGTTGGACTTGATGATCTCAGAGGTCTTTTCCAACCTAATTAATTCTGTGATTCTGTGAACTGGGATACAGTCTTTTTCAGCATAATGCTCCAAAGGGCCACAGCAGACCTCAATGATCAGGATGGTATCTACATTCGATACCGTACTGATGGAAGCCTTTTCAACCTAAGGCGACTGAAGGCCCACACCAAGACCTTAGAATCATAGAATCATAGAATCATAGAATCATAGAATCATAGAATCATAGAATAGATTGGGTTGGAAAAGACCTCCAAGATCATCAAGTCCAACCCCTGATCCAACTCCAATTACTATATCATGGCACTAAGGGCCACGTCCAATCTCTTTTTAAAAACCTCCAGGGATGGTGAATCCACCACCTCTCTGGGTAGGCCGTTCCAATGCCTGATAACCCTCTCTGTAAAGAATTTCTTCCTAACATCCAACCTAAACCTCCCCTGGCAGAGCTTGAGCCCATGTCCCCTTGTCCTATTGTTGGTTGCCTGGGAGAAGAGACCAACCCCCGCCTGGCTATAACCTCCCTTCAGGTAGTTGAAGAGAGTGATGAGGTCGCCTCTAAGCCTTCTCTTCTCCAGACTAAACAACCCCAGCTCCCTCAGCCTCTCCTCATAGGACTTGTGCTCAAGTCCCTTCACCAGCCTCGTTGCTCTTCTCTGGACCCGCTCCAGCACCTCAATATCCTTTCTGAACTGAGGGGCCCAGAACTGAACACAATACTCAAGGTGTGGCCTCACCAACGCAGAGTACAGGGGAAGGATCACTTCTCTGCTCCTGCTGGCCACACCGTTCCTGATGCAGGCCAGGATGCCATTGGCCTTCTTGGCCACCTGGGCACACTGCTGGCTCATGTTCAGCCTCCTGTCGATCAGGACCCCCAAGTCCCTTTCCGCCTGGCTGCTCTCCAGCCACTCTGTCCCCAGTCTGTAGCGCTGCATGGGGTTGTTGTGGCCAAAGTGCAGGACCCGGCACTTGGCCTTGTTGAACTTCATTCCATTGGAGTCAGCCCATCTCTCCAGTCTATCCAGATCCCTCTGCAGAGCCCTCCTGCCTTCCAGCAGGTCGACACTCCCTCCCAACTTGGTGTCATCTGCAAATTTGCTGATGATGGACTCAATCCCCTCATCTAAATCATCGATAAAGATGTTAAACAGGATTGGGCCCAGCACTGACCCCTGGGGAACACCACTGGTGACCGGCCGCCAGCTGGATGCAGTTCCATTCACCAGCACTCTCTGGGCCCGACCCTCCAGCCAGTTCCTGACCCAGCACAGGGTGCCCCTGTCCAAGCCGTGGGCTGCCAGCTTTTCAAGGAGTATGCTATGGGAGACAGTGTCAAAGGCTTTGACCTTAAACCATCTTGTCCAGGAGCTGCTTTATGCTGATGACGCCGCCCTTGTGGCTCACACAGAAGCAGCTCTGCAGCGTTTAACATCCTGCTTTGTAAAGGCTGCTGAGCTTTTTGGGCTGGAAGTCAGCTTGAAGAAGACAGAAGTTCTCCATCACCCTGCACCTCAGGAAGTCTTCCTTCATCCCCATATCACCATTGGCGAATCAGAGCTCAAATCAGTCCAACAGTTTAATTACCTAGGTAGCCTCATCTCCTCAGATGGTAAGATTGACAAAGAGATAGACAACAGGTTAGCAAAGGCATATAGTGCCTTCGGAAAGCTTCATAAAAGAGTTTGGCGAAATAAACACCTGAAGAAAAGTACAAAGATCAGTGTTTACAGAGCCATTGTGCTGTCTACTCTCCTATACAGATCTGAATCATGGGTCATCTACCGCCACCTCCTGCAACTCCTAGAACGCTTCCATCAACGCTGTCTCTGTACAATCCTAAACATCCACTGGTCAGATTATGTGACCAATACATCTGTTCTAGAACAAGCAGCAGTCACAAGCACTGAGGCCATGTTGCTGAGAACACAGCTGCATTGGGCAGGGCACGTCTCAAGGATGAAGGACCACTGCCTGCCTAAGATCCTGCTCTATGGTGAACTTGCCACCAGCTGCCGCAAGAGAGGAGCCCCAAAGAGAAGATACAAGGACTCCCTGAAACAATATCTCAGCCTTGGCCATATTGATCACCATCACTGGTCTACTCTGGCCTCCAATCAGGAGGCCTGGAGACAAACCATCTATAACGCTGCTGATGCTTTTGAGAACGCATGCAGGATCACTCTTGAGGAGAAAAGAAAACGCAGAAAGAATCGTGCCTTGCAGAATATACCACCTAAGGAGTCTTTCTGCTGTGCCTTTTGCAACCAGACATGTCTATCTCGTATTAACCTTTTTAGCCACCAGCGTGCTTGCAACAAACGTGGGTAGAGCCCTTCACAAATCTTCGTTCGCAAAGCCCGGCCATGATGATGATAAATGGGTCCCACTGAGGGACACTACTGTGAAAGTGTCCCCAGATTCCAGTTGGAACAGAAAACTGCAGACAGTGATGACAAGGATGGACAAGCAAGGGAAAGATGGCTCTGATGCTGAGGAAACTTGGACGTGTTTCATTAATCCAACAGGCCAAGCCCTGACGCCCAGCCCCTGGGAAGGCAGATCCTGTCCCTGCCTCATTCCTCAGGGCTCTTCCTGGGGCACTGGGATGTGGGATGTGCAATGCCAAGGGCAGGCCCATGGGGTGGCACCTGCCAGGCTGCTGAGCAGGGACAAGGAGGCCATGAGGCCCCAGGGCTGCAAGGGGCACTCCCCTCCTCCTGTCATCAGGGGCACAGACAGCAGCCATGGCCAAAGGCCTGCAGAAGGTGGCTGTGTCAGGGCCTTTCAGCTTCTCCCCCTCCCTGTCTCCTCTCCAGCCCAGGCTGTCCTACGGTGTCCATGCCCTGCCCCTTTCCCTGCAGGCTGTCGTCATCCCCCCGGCTGCCCCACCTGGCTGGCACCTTCCTGCACTGACATCTCTGTGTCCTCCCTGGCTCTTCCTGCACACACAAAGCCTTGGGCTCATCCAGACTCCTCCTGGCTGACGTGTTGCAGCAAAGCGTTTTCCATAGAGCGAAATTCCTTTTTCCTCATGTCCACTCAGGACCTCCCCAGCTGCACTTGACATTAATTCTTCCTTTCTCATGTTCTTTTCTGCTATGACAAAAGGATCCACCATCTCTAAATCCTCCCTTCAAGCCTTCTGAGGGCTGTCCTGTACTGTCCTCACTCTCCACACCAGTGAGGCCACAGGTCCTCAGCCCCTCTCTAGTGCTCCTGTGCTTGAGACCTTTCAAGCCCATCTTGGGAGATCTCTGGGCACTCACAGATGTTTTTGCAGATGCAAATGTCATGCTCATAGTCTAAGGAAATCACAGGGATACTTTTTACCAAGGCCTGTAGTGGCAGAACATGGGGCAGTGGCTTTGAAGTGAAAGAGTTTTATATTAGATAATAGGAGGAAAGATTTAGCAATAAGGGCAGCAGGAACTGGAACAGGTTTCCAGAGAAATGGATGTCCCATCCCTGCCTTTATCCAAGGTCAGAGAGTGAGTAACCTGAATTAGTAAAAGATGTCACTGCCCACAGCCAGGGACTTGGACCAGATGGCCTTTTATCTCCCTTCCAAGACAAATCATTCTGTGATTCTTTTGAGTCTAAAGTCCCAAACCCCTTCTCCAAAGAATTTCCATTTTTGAGAACATGAATTGCCACGTTTTTGGAGAAATCCTTCAAAGCCCAAAAGGTAAAAATTAATGCCAAGGAAGTTCCAAGGTATCTGTATGAAACTTTAAGCAAGTGGGTCAATGGCAGAACCTCTCAGGGTGACCTTGCAGCTGAGGATGGGGGATTCGGCCTTGAGGTCTGAGACTCAGAAAGGGTCTTTGGGGACTGGGCAAGACTTGTCATGGGATGTCTAGCAAAGAACCAAAGCAAGGGTAGGATCACAGTGGTTTCTGGAGGAACAAGCATGAAAAAACAGAGAGCAAAGAGGCTGAAAAAGCTGGTCATGTTAAACAGGAGGCTGGTCAAGACACGTCCCTGGCTGTGCCCTGCAAGTGATCCCCACAGCCTGTCCCGTTTTCTTAAGAACTCCATTGCCAAGAAGTTTCTGTGGGGAGGGACCTCTCTGCTCCTGGCACAGATTGTGGCCCAAGGTCCAGCCACTGCAGCAGGAGCCACAACTAGTCAGGTCTTGTGTTCTTTGGGGGGCCAGACTCTGCCCACACTGGGGGGTGTGTGTGTTGGAAGCACAAAAGAGTGAAGGAAATGCAAAGCTAAACACACAATGTAGCCTGACTTTGTCCCTAAGTGGGGGATGAGAATTGGACCCAACATGTGCAGGGACAGAGGGAGGGGTTTGTCCCCCTGGCCCTGCCCAGAAGGGACACCTTTCAGGAAGGGTTGTGGCCTTGGCTGTGCTGAGGGTTGCCCCGGGCAATGCAGCTTGGGATTGCAGTGGCACTGTCAGGGCTCTGCAGAGCTCCTGGCAGTTCCTGCCTTTGTCCCCAGCAATGCCAGAGACCTGCAGGGGTTGCAGTCAATCACTTGTGCTCTTTGGGACCCCGACTGGCTCTGCTGAATGTCAGCAGGCCTGGAGTTCCCAGACTGTTCCTGCATCCAGGGTCGGGCCTGCAGTGACGTTTGTGCAGCATTCAATTGGGGCAGTGGCAGGATGGCCATGGATCCATTCCTGCAGAAACACAATGGGGCTCCATCCCAGGCAGGGATAAAATGGGCCCAGAAATATTGGACGGATAAGAAGCAGGGAATTTTGGCACTGTGGAACCCCATGGAACCAAAGGAACCCTGGGACATGGCGGAACCTCCTGGAATAAAGGGGACATTGTGACCCTGCAGCACCTCATGGAACCAAAGGGAGTCTGGGACGTGGCAGGGCCTGATGGAAACAAAGGAACCTCCTGGGAACAAAGGGACCCTGGACACTGCCAAAACTCAGGGAGACAAGGGAACCCCAGGACACTGTGGAATCTCCTGGAATCCAGGGGGCATTGGAATACACTGGGGCCTCCTGGAACCAAAGGGAACATGGGACACTGCGGAACCTCATGGAATCAAAAGGACCCCGGGACTTTGTGGAACATCAGGGAATCAAGGGGCCAGTGTGACATCCCAGAACCTTTTGGAACCAAAGGGAACCAACGGGACATTGTGGAATCTCATGGAATCAAGGGGCCATTGTGACACTGGGGAAAATTATGGAATCAGTGGGCTATTGTCACACTGCAGGGCCTTATGGAGCCAAAGAACGCTGGGAAACAGTGCAACCTCATGGAATCAAGGAGCTACTGTCCCACTGCGGAGCCTCAAGGAATAAGGGATCCAATCTTTGCCTCAGATTTTGTCAGCAAATTAAATTTAAGGAATTACAGAAGGATTAAACCACTTTTGTCCCACTGGTTTTAATGATTGGCAAAATGAGAACATGTATATGAAATGAATCATTTATTCTTACAAATGATCAGACAAAAGATCTTAATCAGAATTATTTACTACACAGTACAAAGGCTAAAACTTCTAGTAGTGCAGTATAAGATAGGATAGTGCACTATATTGAAGCAATTATTGAAACAATTATATTAAAGCTAGCCAAAAGAAATAATTATTACATGGAGATCTGATGGAACTCACCCAGACCAATGATCGTGGGGAGATTTCTTTTGCTCAACCTTGTGGACTGTCCTTGGAGGGTATCTCCACCCAAGGCAGGAATCTCCACATATATACCCCAAGAAGGGCTGTGTTAGAAGAACCTGTGAAAAAGAGAAAGGCCTGAAAAGTTAACTTAGTATATCAGAACGAGGTCTGAAGAGTTAACTTAGAATACATACTCCGAGCAGAGAAATAGGAAACTATGTTTCAAGAACTAACAAAAATAACAAATACATAAATCTGACACACTGACACAAAGAGAACATAAAAGTAAGGAAATAATAGAACACTAGGAATGCTAACATATGCATAAACAGATATATGGTAAGAACACAGAAAGATAAGGGGAAAAAGAGGGATCAGGGTCCAGAAACTCCTGCCAGATGTTCAGGAACCCCTGCCAAATACAACTAGTAGTCAGCCAAATTAAAGAAAGTTCAAAAGTTTACCTGTGGAAGAGGAGTAGAACTAAGACCCCTGTGGCCGAAGTAACCGGATGTACCACCCAGACTCTCCCCAAAATGAAGACCGCTCCCCTGACTCCGCCCTAACTCCACCTGTTATGAATATTATAAATAGATGTTGCAATATTATGAATATTCATGAAAAATGATGTAATCTCTTAACAAGAAATGTATAAACACTCCAGCTTGATCACTGCCTGCTTTGGAGCTCTTTGTCCAGCGCCAGCTGGGAGCTCCCCAATGTTGCTCTGTAATAAATACCTCCTCTTAAAGACTAAAAACTTTGTCTCTGAGCAGTTCTTCTGGCCTTTTGGGGCAAAATTCAGCATCACCTGCCTGTATGAAAGGGGACCCTCCCACCACTGCCCAGAACACCATCCTGGGCCTGGAAAAGCAAGTCCTGTGGAGACACGGCCCTCCAGAAACACTGGGGTTGGACAGCAGGACTCTTTTCAAAACAACCTTGTGCATACCTGGACCAGAGAGCTGGACATGGAGTGGATGGATCATATTCCCTGTCATACAGCAGCCTCTGGGAAAGTTGAATGGTAGAGTGGACTGTTGAAAACCACCTTGAAAGCAATGGGCAGTGGGACCTTCAAACCTTGGGATCTGCATTTAGCAAAAGCCACCCAGTTAGTTAATCCTGTAAGCTCAAGAGATAAAACTCCAGGCCAGTTCAGTGTCTAAGATCAGCTAAAAAGGGCAGGTCTTTAATCAGGCCCACAGGCCCAGGGGAACACACACGACGCGCCCTCCCAGGCAGTGGTTCTACAGTTTTAGAAGATGGTCCATCCAATGCCAGAACTCTCCACTCCCTGGTTCTGCCCAGTTCTGCCCCTGATATGCTCCTTGGGGAATTGGGTTTGGGGTCTTTGGGACCCCTTCTTCCTCATCTTTCTCTTCTTCACAGCACGTACAGTCCTTGGAGCACCTCCAAAGTTCTGGGCTTGAAGGTTGCTTTGTCTCTTGTGGGATCTTGTTGTCCAGGCCTAGGGTGTGCTGTTGTTCAATAGAGGAGTTTTTCTACAATTCTACCTTGAAAAGAAGCGTAAACATGCTAAAGGAATTTAGAAAGTTTGATATAAAATGGGGTAATAGAGTTGAGTCTGTGTAAACTACTATGCTAAATGGTGGCATATAATACAGCTACGTTCATCATCATCATCATGGTTGGGCTTCGCAAACGAAGATTTGGGAAGGGCTCTACCCACGTTTGTTGCAAGCGCGTTGGTGGCTGAAAAGGCCAATACGAGATAGGCATGTCCGGTTGCAAAAGGCACAACAGAAGGACTCCTCAGATGGTATATTCCGCAAGGACAGCTACATTAACATCTACATTTACTACACAGCTACTTTTAAAATATATAAAAAAAAAAAAAAAATCAAAAAAGCTTTAAGGCATCACACAAACCTAGTTAGTTAACTCTACCAGTTGAACTGGCCCTGCTCAAAAAGAACCTCTGTGTACCATTGAAGGGGATAAAATCCCTGTGGTCCATATGAGGAATATGTTGGGGAGGACAGTTTGGATTAGTCCTGCCTTTAGCAAAGGCAAAGCCAGCCATGGGATTGTTTCTGCTCAAGGACTTGGGTGCACTTGGTGGATGATGCAGAGGGATGGGGAAACACTCTGTGTCCCTCAAGGGGATTTGATTTTTGGGTCAGAACAGTCCGTGATGTTGAATTGTAGGATATTGTTTGCTGAATGGCGCTCCCACTGTGAACCAGAACTCCCATGAACAAGGAGGTCATTCCTTATGTACATTTTTTTATTTTCTATGCTTTTATGTTTTTATTTTAAAAAAAGTCATGTTTATATTCCCTTCTTCTTCAGTAGCCCCCATCTTGTGTGTCCCAGAGACTTAGTCTAACTGGGGAGTCTCCTATTGGATGTGAGTGACATAAATGAACCTGCAATAACCTTTTGTGTGAGATTCCTTTCCTGAGCAGGGCAGGACTGATCAGGAAATGAGAACAGCTTTCTGGCTGCCCCAGCTTTGGGATGGAACCCTCTGCCTGGAGCTGGAAGAGCTCTGGAGGACCACAAGGGCCGGGGCTTTTGTGCTGGCCTGGGGGGATGGGATGGCAGGGAGGGGCTGCAGAGCTCTCAGGATCTCCTGCAGAGCAGAGCAGGGCACACTCGGAGCCTCCTTTGCCTTTTGCCAAGCACGTTCTCCCCCAGCTGGGGCTGAGTCCTCTCGGAGCTCCAGCTCTGCTGTGCCCAGAGGGGCTGGGGCTGTGGTGCCACTGTCCAGAGCAGCCTGCCCTGGGCAAGGTTGTGGGGCCAGAGCCGCCTGGGCTGTGCTGGGGAGAGGCCCTTGGGGGTGGAGAGAGCTCAGGGCAGGTGGGAGAGCTTGGAGGGAGCTGGGCTGGGCTGGAAAGGAGCTGGGAGAGAAAGCCCTGGGTGTGTCTGTGACACTGTGTGAGCGTGCAGGGGGAGGACTCAGCCCAGGGGGGTTGTGGTGCAGAGCCAGGGCCTCTGGAAGGGATTGAAAACATGCAAGTGCCAGCGAGAGGAGGCTGCTCTGTCCCCTTGGTGGCACAAACAGAACAGGAAGGTGGCACAAACAGAACAGAAGGGCCCAGGACAGTTGTCCCCCCCAGCCTCTCTCCCCTGCCACTGCCAGCACTGTCTGCTCAGCCCAGGGTGAAGGGTGAGTTTTGCTGGGCCCCCTCCATCCTCCTGCTGGGCTCAGGGCCTGTGCCAGGGCCATGGCCAGCCCTGCCCGGCCTCTCTGCTGGCCCAGAGCCCGGCAGAGCCTGGAGCAGGGCTGGCTGTGAGGCCCCACAGGGGACACAGCCTCTTCAGGAGCTTGGAGAGGGGCTGAACAGGAAGGCCCTGGGTGCCCAAGGCCAAGGACTGCCCTGGGCATCCCGTCAGAGGGGCCCTTCCCCACCCTGAGTGCTTCTGTGCTGGGCTGGGCCTGCCCAGGGGGCTGTGGGACCAGCTGGGAGGCAGCGGGGCACAAAGGGGCCATGGAGCCGCTGCCAGGGGGGGACAGCAAGGCCAGGGACAGACAAGGGATTGCTGGGCATGGCCTGGGCTGTGCAGGGGCACTGTGGGAAAGGCAAAGCTCCCCTGCAGTTGGGGGCTGCAGGAAAAGTCCAGAGCCCAAAGAGCCTCAAGGGCTGTGTTGGACACCAAGGCTGCAGGAGGGAAAGGCAGGGCTGCTGTGCAATGGGGAGGGGGTTTAACTCCAGCAGACACTGATGTGGTGCTCAGGGACTCCATGGCTTCTCTGCCTGAGTCTTTCCTGGAAAGGTCTCTCAGGCCTCTGTGCTCGGGGAAGGGTTTCAGGGAGGAGGAGAGCACGTCTGGGCAGGAACCTGCTGAAATCCCCAAGGGACAAATGGCAGTGTGTGCCCCTGCAGGGGACTCAGCCTGGCCATGGCACAGCTGGAGCTGCCTGGCTGGGAGCAGCCCTGTCAGAAGCTGTGAGTGGGCAGGGAGCTGGGCAGGAGGCAGCCGTGTGCCCTGGCAGCAAGGGAGGCCAGGAGCACTCTGGGCTGTGGCACCAGGACATCAAGGACGTGCTTTCTCCAGGTCACTGCGGCTGAGGAAAGCTGAGGAAAGAGCTGGGAGGTTTATAAATTGTATTGAGTTTACTTTCTGTTTGTGGGCAATGAAGAGAAACTTTCTCTGGCTCTAAGTCTCACCAGTTCCAGACCTCCCAAAGAACACAAACATGATTAGTTGTGGTTCTCACTCCAGTGGCACTTGGAGCTCCCTCCGTACCCAGAACACAGAGCTCCCTTGTCCCACAGAGTCCTTGGAAATGGAGGGATTAAGGACATAGGACAGGCTGCAGGGCTTGGTCAGGGATTTGGGGTGGTTTTCACCCCAGTGCAGGACCCGGCACTTGGCCTTGTTGAACCTCCTCCAAGTGGCCTGGGCCCATGGATCCAGCCTGTCCAGATCCCTCTGCAGAGCCTTCCTGCCCTCCAGCACATCAGCACTCCCCCCCAGCTTGGTGTCCCCTGGGAACTGCCTGAGGCTGCACTCGATGCCCTTGTGCAGATCATTGAGAAAGAGACTGAAGTGCCCTGAGCCCAGTGCTGAGCCCTGGGAACACCCCTGGCTGGAACTCCATTGCCCACCACTCCTTGGGCCTGGCCATCCACACAGATGTTTGCCCAGTGAACAGATGCTGCAGAATGTGTTTGATAAAGGTCCTGTAAGCCCAGAATATTGGGATGAGTGCAGATTTAGCTCTGCACAATAGAGCATTTAATAAATTTTCTCTCTCTTCCTCTCTCTGTGGATCGAGGGAACTTGTGACTTCAGTGTGTGACTCACTGTGTGCAAAGGGCAAATATGGACAGAATGTGGGGCAGGGAGTGTTGGGGGGATCTTGGGATGTGTGCTTGACACAGAAGGTGTTTGCCATTGGTCTAAGACTATCTGCTGCGCAAAGTGGAACTTCAGTGAAGGCAATGTGGACTTAATATACAGCAGGGGAAGGACTTTTGGTTTTTATTGAGCTGTGCCTTCCTCTGGTTTTGTTTGCTGGCAATAAATGAACATCCCTCTGTGTCTCAGGCAGCTCTTTCTCCAAGCCAAGCAGGTGGGAGTTGGTGCCAAGGAGCTGAAACCTGCAGGTCCAGCCTTGAGTGGAGGGAGCTCAGATTTGCCCAAGGCTGCTTTGAGTGCCAGGGGTTTGATGAGGGAATGGTGGGGTGGGGATAGGGATAAAGTCTCATGGATTCTCAGACATAAAGGGTCTTGATTTTCTTATCTATTAAGACTGAATTAGGAGCTGCTTGGGATCAATATCGACTGGGGATTGCTGATATCAATGTATAAACCAGAAAAAAGTAAACAGGCCACAAAAAGACATGTTTTCTCATGGTTTTATTAATACAAGATATTCACTTTGAATGCACTTCTGAGATCTGTCTAATTAACCACAAAAGAATTGAAGACTTAGAAGGAAATTATTCCCAAGGGCTTGTCTCGTTAAGATGCCATCACTGAAAAGAGAGTGTGGAGGAATGAGCAGACAAGGAGACCATCCCTGGGGCTGGGGAAGCAGGAACTCAGAGTCAGTGGTCACAGGTGGAAAATGGACTGTGGAGTGTGGCTGTGAAATCTGTCTAAGAAACCACAAAAGAATGGAAGACTGAAAAGTAAATTATTCCCAGAGTTTTGTCTCCTTAAGATGTTTTGAGTGTCAATGAGCCCTCTGGCACTGAATTCCTGAACCGAGGATCTGAAGACTGAATAAGCCTCTAGAGAAGTCAAATTCATCAGGAAACCTCCAAGTTGCTGAGGATGTCAGCAAGCCCCACTGAGGCCATCACTGAAAAGAGAGTGTGGAGGGAATTCCCTGGGACTGGGGAAGCAGGAACTCAAGAGTCACTGATTCCAGGTGGAAAATGGACTGTGGGATGTTTCTGTGAGAGCCCACAGAGGGTGTGCTGGTTTCAGGAGGAGTACAGTTAAATTTCTTCCCCATGGTCAGTGCAGGGCTGTGTTTTGGTTTGTGCTGAACACAGGGTTGATAATCCCAGAATTAGAGAATATGCTGAGTTGGAAGGGACCCACAAGGATCATCCAGTTCAACCCTTAGCCCTGCACAGGATCATCAACCCTTAGCCAGTCACACCATGAGCCTGAGAGGATCATCCAAACACTTCTTGAGCTCTGTCAGCCTTGGTGCTGTGCCCACTGCCCTGGGGAACCTGGTCAGTGCCCAACCACCCTCTGGGGGAACAACTTTTTTCTAATATCCAACCCTGACACAAATTCAGGCCATTCCCTCAGTCCTGTCCCTGGTCCCCCCAGAGCAGAGCTCAGGGCCTGCCCCTCCTCTACCCCTGCCCAGGAAGTTGGACCTGCAGTGAGGTCTCCCCTCAGTCTCCTCTTCTCTAGCTGAACACACCAAGTGCCCTCAGTGTCCTCACACGCCTTCCCCCCAAGGCCCTTCCCCCTCTTCCTTGCCCTCCTTTGGACACTCTCCAATGGCTCAATCTCTCCCTTCCATTGTGTCCCCCCAAACTGCCCCAATGGTGCAGGTGAGGCCGCCCCAGGGCAGAGCAGAGCGGGACAATCCCCTCCCTGGCCCGGCCGGCCATGCTGGGCCTGATGCCCCCAGGACAGGCTTGGCCCTCCTGGCTGCCAGGGCACTGCTGACTCAGGGCCAACTGGCCACCCACCAGCACCCCCAGGGCCCTTTCCCAGCACTGCTTTCCAGCCTCTTCTTCTCAGTCTGTCCGTCCATGCGGGGTTGCCCCATCCCAGGGCAGAATCCGGCACTTCCCCCTGTTGAAGTTCTCAGGGCTCCTAAAGAGCCGGGAGGTCACGGGATGTCCCAGGCCTCAGTGGTGACCTCCCAGGTGTCATCCTGAGGAATCTCCTGGAATCAAGGGTCTATTGGGACACTGCAGGGCTTTATAGAGCCAAAGAGACCATTGTGACACTGTGGAACCTCATGGGATTGGGAGACTGGTGTGACACTGCAGAACCTCAGGGATGTCTGCTGGAAACTCAACACAGCAGAGAAGAGGCAGTTTAGGAGATTCCTGGAGTGTATGCAGGATAATTTCCTGCTCCAGCTGGTAAACGAGCCTACCAGGGGTGGGGCCCCACTAGACCTGCTGTTCACAAACAGAGAGGGGCTGGTGGGAGATGTGGTGGTCGGAGGCCGTCTGGGGCACAGTGACCATGAGAGAATTTTCAATACTCAGGGACACAAAGAGGGCCATCAATAAAACTTCTACCCTGGACTTCCAGAGGGCAGATTTCGGCCTACTCAAAAGACTGGTTCAGAGGGTACCTTGGGAAAGAGCCCTGGAAAACAAAGGGGTCCAGGAGGGACGGACATGCTTCCAGAAGGAAGTCTTGAACGCACAGGAGCTGTCCCAGTGTGCCGAAGGGCGAGCCAGCAGGGAAGACAGCCAGCCTGGCTGAACAGGGAGATTTTAAAGGAAATTAGGGGAAAAAAGAGAGCTTACTGATTACGGAAAAAAGGGCTGGCTACTCATGAAGAGTTTAGGAATATAGTTAGGTCATGTGGAAAGAAAATTAGAGAGACAAAGGTACAATATGAACTCAATCTAGCCACTTCTGTCAGGGACAACAAGAAGTGCTTCTACAAATACATCAATAGCAAAGGAGGGGCAAGGAAAATCTCCATTCTTTGTTGGACATGGGGGGGAACATAGTGACCAAAGATGAGGAAAAGGCTGAGGTACTTAACACCTTCTTGGCCTCAGTTTTCAACAGTAAGACAGGTTGTCCTCAGGACAAGTGGCCTCTGGAGCTGGTAGACAGAGACAGGAGGCTGAACAGCCCCCCTGTAATCCAGGAGGGAACAGTCAGTGACCTGCTGAGCCACTTGGATCCTCACAAGTCTATGGGACCAGAGGGGATCCACCCAAGGGTGATGAGGAGCTGGCAGAAGAGCTCGCCAAGTCGCTCTCCATCATTTCCCAACAGCCCTGGCTCACTGGGGAGGGCCCAGATGATTGGAAGTTGGTGAATGTCACGCCCATCAGTTGGTGAATGTCACGCCCAAAAGGGCTGCAAGGAGGACCTGGGAAACTCCAGGCCTGTCAGCCTGAGCTCAGTGCCTGGCAAGGTTATGGAGCAGATCATCCTAAGAGCAGTCCCACAGCACCTACAGGATGGACAAGGGATCAGACCCAGCCAGCACGGGTTTAGGAGGGGCAGGTCCTGTCTGACCAACCTGATCTCCTTTTATGATCAGGTGACCCACCTGGTGGATGAGGGGAAGGTGTGGATGTGTCTGTCTGGACTTCAGCAAAGCCTTGGACACCATCTCCCATGGCACACTCCTGGAAAAGGCTTGGACAGGGGCACTCTGTGCTGGGTTAGGAACTGGCTGGAGGCCTGGGCCCAGAGAGTGGTGGGAATGGTTGGGATCCGGTCACCAGTGGTGTCCCCCAGGGATCAGTGTTGGGCCCGGTCCTGTTTAATATCTTTATTGATGATCTGGATGAGGGGATCGAGGGTACCATTAGCAAATTTGCAGATGACACCAAGTTGGGTGTTGTGTTGATGTGCTGGAAGGCAGGAGGGCTCTGCAGAGGGACCTGGCCAAGCTGGATCCATGGGCTGATTGCAAGGGGATGAGGTTCCAGCAGGCCAAGGGCCGGGTCCTGCCCTTTGGCCACAAGAAGCCCCGTCAGCCCCCCGGGCTGGGGCCAGAGTGTCTGGAGAGCAGGCAGGCAGAAAGGGAGCTGGGAGTGAGGATGGACAGGAAGCTGAACAGGAGGCAGAGTGTGGCCAGGTGGCCAAGAGGGCCAATGGTGGGTGGCCTGTCTGAGGAAGAGTGTGGCAGCAGGAGCAGGGAAGTGATTGTTGGCCTGGACTGAGCGCTGGTGAGGCCCCCCCTGGAGTGCTGTGTCCAGCTCTGGCCCCTCAGCTCAGGAAGGCCATGGTGGGGCTGGAGCAGGTGCAGAGAAGGGTAACGAGGCTGGGGAAGGGACTGGAACACAAGTCCTACCAGGAGCAGCTGAGGGAGCTGGGGTTGTTCAGCCTGGAGAGGAGGAGGCTCAGGGGAGACCTCCTCACTCCCTATAACTCTTTGACAGGAGGCTGGAGTGAGGTGGGGGTCAGTCTCTTCTCCCAGGCCACCAGCAGTAGGACAAGAGGGCTGGATCTTAAGCTGCACCAGGGGAGGTTTGGATTGGACATTCAGAAGACTGGGTGATTGGGCATTGGAATGGGCTGCCCAGGGAGGTGGTGGAGTCACTGTCCCTGGGGGTGTTTAGGAAAAGACTCAGTGCCATGGTCTGGTTGACAAGGTGGTGTTGGGTGGTAGGTTGGACTCAATGATCTCGGAGGTCTTTTCCAACCTAGCTGATTCTGTGATTCTTTCATAGCCCCTTCATCTCATGAGGTTTTGCAGTGGTAAAATGGCCCTTTTATTCCCTGAGGTTCCACATGTCACAACGGCCCGTTGGTTCCATGAGTTCCCATGAGTGTCCCAGAGTTTTTTTGTTCCATGAGGCTTCTCAGTGCCACAATATCCCCTTGATTCCATGAGGTTCTGCAGTGTCACAATGGCCCCTGGTTCCATGAGGTTCCACACTGTCTGAGGGTTCCTTTGGTTCCATGAGGCCCTGCAGTGTCACAACATCCCCCTGATTCCATGAGGCCCCACCGTGTCACAATTGCCCCTTGGTTCCATGATGTTCCACAGTGTCCCAGGGTTCCTTTGGCTCCATAGGGCTGACACTGGGTTTGGAGACATAGCAGATCTAGTAATAGGTTGCAGAATGCGTCATAGAAAATTTCTGTGTAACCAAGCTGCCAAGCAAAGAAACAATAAAGGAAGGAACTTGTGGTTAACAGAAGCAGCAAAGCAGGCAAAGGTGGGGTGTTACAAAGAATCACAGAATGTGCTGAGTTGGAAGGAACCCATGAGGATCACTGAGTCCAACCCTTGGACCCTGTGACCATCCCCATCTCACACCATGAGCCTGAGAGGATCATCCAAACACTCCTTGAGCTCTGTCAGCCTTGGTGCTGTGCCCACTGCCCTGGGGAGCCTGTTCAATGCCCAACCACCCTCTGGGGGAACAACTTCTTTCTAATATCCAACCTAAACCTCCCATGACCCAACTCCAGGCCATTCCCTGGGGTCCAGTCCCTGGTCCCCCCAGAGCAGAGCTCAGGGCCTGCCCCTCCTCTGCCCCTCCCCAGGAAGTTGGAACTGCACTGAGGTCTCCCCTCAGTCTCCTCCAGCTGAACACACCAAATGCCTGGTACAGACCTTCAGAGGCTGTAACGAGGTTCTTTTAGATGATTACTTCCAAGGCGAGATTAAGGCACAAAACTCCAAATGGTCTCAACAGACAATTAACTTTATTTGTAACAATAAGTAACGGTAAAAGGGGGGGGAGAAAAAGAGGGAAAGATAAGGAAAGATAAGGAAAAGGAAAGGCTACAAAAGGAAAGTGCAAAAAAGTTCCCACCACCAGTGAGAGAACCAGGTGTAGTCAGCCTCAGGCAGTCAGGGAAGGACCGCTGGAGAGAAGCAGGTGGTGAGAAGACTGGATCCAAGGCAAACAGGAGACGCAGGCAGGTGGGACACGAGCAGGATGGAGGCAGGCGAGACGGAGGCAAAGCAGGACGGAGCGAGGAGCGGGGCCAGCAGCCAGCACGGGACCCTGGGGATGAGGGTGGGCTGGACAGGACCACAGCGCTGGGCACTGCCTTAAATACTCCCCGGTGGGTGCTCCCTGGCCAGCTTGGCTCCGGGCAGACTTTTCCACGGTGTCGATTGGTGAAGCTGCTGCTATCCAGGCAGGCTGGCTCTGCCAAGGCAAGAAAATGTAGCAACTTTCTGTTGGAGACTCTCCAGGGGTTCCAGCGAGCAGTCCAAAATGTCCCCCTGGGTCGATGAAGACAGCCCTGCTAAAAGCTAAAGTCGGTGTCCACCACTTTGTTCAGTCGCTGGGATCCTGGGGGGGGGAGGGGGGGGGGGGGCTCCTGGTAGCCTGAAAAACTTAGTTTGGCATGGAAATAGCCTTGTTAGGGTGAAGTGGTTAAATGCTGCTGGTGCAACTTTAAACGGCTTCCAAGAAGTCTTGCCCAAGGCGCTTAATTGCCCCATTAACACCTCTCACGCCTCGGCAGAGAGGCCAATTACCAATTGTTCATTACACCGGTCAGTGTAAAAACAAAGAAGCCAGTCAGAGATAGAACAATCTCTTACAGAGCCTCACAAGCAGCAGTTGCAGGGCAGCAAGGACCTGACCTGAGCTGCCTTTGGTGCCCAGGAACTGCCCCCACACAGCCCCTCTCCTGCCCGAGGGACCACCAGAAGAGGGGGAGCCCAAAGACATGGACTGGAGGAATTCAACAGGCATTTTGGGGCCATTTTATGGACATTTTGCAGGGGCAGTGCATAGACTAAGGGAACAAGACCTGTGTGTTACACAAAGAAAGGGAAAGGGGTGGTGGGGGCTGAAATCGTATTGAGTCGTGTGGGGCCTGGGCATGATGGGACTGGTGTGGAATAAGGGCTGGAATGTGCTGGTTTGGGGGGGGTGGAGTTAAATTTTCTTTGCAGAGACTGGAGTGGGACTGTGTTTGGGCGTGTGCTGAACACAGGGCTGAGAATAGAGAGAAGGTTTTTTAGTGCTGAGCTCACCCAGAGCCAGCACTGGGGAGGGGCTGGGGGTGTGGGGGAGGTTGGGAGGGGACACAGCCAGGACAGGTGACCCCAAATGCCCCAGGGGATATTCCAGACCATGTGACATCATGCTCAGTGTATAAAGTGGGGGAGAGAAGGAGGAAGTGGGGGGATATTTTGAGTGATGGAGCTTGTCTTCCCAAGTCACTGTTCCATGGGATGGGATCTTGTTCTCCTGGAGGTGCTGAACACCTGCTGCCCATGGGAAGTAGAGGATGAATTCCCTGTTTTGCTTTGCTTGTCTGTGCAGCTTTTGCTTGTCCTTATTAAACTCTTTATCTCATCCCCTCCCAGTTCTCTCCCTAGTCCTGCTGGTGGGTGAGTGAGGAGTGGCTGGGGGGCTTGGGGCTGGATGGGGTGAAACCACAACAGCCTTTGTTGGTGTCCAAGGTGGGGCTGGGAGCATTGGAGATCCTGACAGGCGGGATTGGGATGTGCTGCAATTTACAGCTGCTGGTGCTGTCTGGGGCTCCTGGCTGTGTGTCAGTCTGGTGCTCCTTAGTGGCTGTTTGTTGCTGTCGCTGCTGCTGAGCTGCTCAGCTCTGATCACCTCACTGTGCTGTGCCTGGAATGCTGGACAACAGCCCTGGCGATGTGCCCGGGCTGGCAGGAGGCTCGGGAATTGCTGCTGCACTGGACAGGCAGTGTGAAGTTGAGCTGAAGGGCCTGTGACCTGTGGACGAGTCCAGGATGGAGCAGAGACCCCCCTGCAGCCCAGGGAGGAGCCCATGCCAGAGCAGGGGGTGCCAAAGGAGGCCGAGAGGCCGTGGGAAGCCCCTGCAGAGCCGCAGAGAGAGGAGCCCACGCGGAACAGGCTCCTGCAGGACTTGTGACCCTGTGGGGACCGACGATGGAGCAGCCTGTTCCCGAGGGACTGTCTCCCGTGCCAAGTACCCCACGCTGGACGAGCAGACACGGACTCCGCTCTACCCCACAGGATGGAGCAGACATGGACTCCACTCTACCCACGCCTGACGGAGCAGACACGGACTCCTCTCAGTGCTGGGTCCAGTCCTTTTTAACATCTTTATCGATGATTTAGATGAGGGGATTGAGTCCATCATCAGCAAATTTGCAGATGACACCAAGTTGGGAGGGAGTGTCGACCTGCTGGAAGGCAGGAGGGCTCTGCAGAGGGACCTGGATAGACTGGAGAGATGGGCTGACTCCAATGGAATGAAGTTCAACAAGGCCAAGTGCCGGGTCCTGCACTTTGGCCACAACAACCCCATGCAGCGCTACAGACTGGGGACAGAGTGGCTGGAGAGCAGCCAGGCGGAAAGGGACTTGGGGGTCCTGATCGACAGGAGGCTGAACATGAGCCAGCAGTGTGCCCAGGTGGCCAAGAAGGCCAATGGCATCCTGGCCTGCATCAGGAACGGTGTGGCCAGCAGGGAGCAGAGAAGTGATCCTTCCCCTGTACTCTGCGTTGGTGAGGCCACACCTTGAGTATTGTGTTCAGTTCTGGGCCCCTCAGTTCAGGAAGGACATTGAGGTGCTGGAGCGGGTCCAGAGAAGAGCAACGAGGCTGGTGAAGGGACTTGAGCACAAGTCCTATGAGGAGAGGCTGAGGGAGCTGGGGTTGTTTAGTCTGGAGAAGAGAAGGCTTAGAGGCGACCTCATCACTCTCTTCAACTACCTGAAGGGAGGTTATAGCCAGGCGGGGGTTGGTCTCTTCTCCCAGGCAACCAACAATAGGACAAGGGGACATGGGCTCAAGCTCTGCCAGGGGAGGTTTAGGTTAGATGTTAGGAAGAAATTCTTTACAGAGAGGGTTATCAGGCATTGGAACGGCCTACCCAGAGAGGTGGTGGATTCACCATCCCTGGAGGTTTTTAAAAAGAGATTGGACGTGGCCCTTAGTGCCATGATATAGTAATTGGAGTTGGATCAGGGGTTGGACTCGATGATCTTGGAGGTCTTTTCCAACCCAATCTATTCTATGATTCTATGATTCTATGATTCTCTCTACCCCACGCCTGACGGAGCAGACACGGACTCCACTCTACCCTACAGGACGGAGCAGACACGGACTCCTGTCTACCCCACAGGACGGAGCAGACACGGACTCCTCTCTACCCCACAGGACGGAGCAGACACGGACTCCTCTCCCTGAGCGGGAAGCAGAAGTAGGACCCCCATCCCCCTGTGCCGCGAAGCGGAGGGACGGAATAGGGGATAAAGTGAAGTCCGTGAAGGAGGGAGGGGTGGGGGAAGGTGTTTTATTAGGATTCGTTTGACTTCTCACCCTCCTGCTCGGATCTGAGCGGTTCCCAATCCCATCAATGTCCCCCAGTCGGCTCTTTGTGCCCCAACACCGATCGAACAATGCCCTGCTCCTGCCCCCGGCCCGGGCAGCGCGACAAAATGGCGGCGGCAGAGCTCGAGTCCCGCCATGATTGGCTGCTTGCCCCGTCACTCCTCACCCTCGCGCGCTCATTGGTCGGCTCGGGCGGGCAGTCCCCGCCCCCTCCCTCTGCCGGGCCGGGGCAGCGGCGGCGGCGCCCGGACGGCGCTGAGGCGGCGGCGGAGCTCGGGGGCGGCCCCGGCGCGGTGGGACCCGCGCTCGGTCCTGCCGGGGCTCGGGGCTCGCTGCGGGCGGAGGGGGCGGGAGGCGCCGCGGGGAGCGGGGTCTGGTGGGCTCGGCCCCCCGTGTCCCCTCCCTAGGGACCGCTGAAGGAGCGGTGATTCAAAGAAATCCTTAAACAATATGTAAAAGCACACTTTTTATTTCCGGCCGGGGCAATGCAAAGGGGTTTCGCCCCATCAGCTGGGGCTGGGCCAGCTTTAGGAGATGCCTCCAGGAGCTGCCCCTGCACTGCCCTGCAGCCACAGACTCACATGTGCAGCCCTGCCAAGGTTCCTCCTGCAGGGAGCTCTCAGCCATCCTGCCAGTGCTGAGCCCCTTGAAGCTCTGTCTGTGCCCTCCTCACCATCATGTGCTACGACCGCTACGTTGCCATCTGCAAACCCCTGCACTACGGGACCCTCCTGGGCAGCAGAGCTTGTGCCCACATGGCAGCAGCTGCCTGGGCCACTGGCTTTCTCACTGCTCTGCTGCACACAGCCAATACGTTTTCCCTGCCCCATGCCAGGGCAATGCCCTGGGCCAGTTCTTCTGTGAAATCCCACACATCCTCAAGCTCTCCTGCTCACACTCAGGCTACCTCAAGGAACTTGGGCTTATTGTGGTTATTTGCTGTGTAGCATTTGGTTGTTTCATTTTCATTGTTTTCTCCTATGTGCAGATCTTCAGGGCTGTGCTGAGGATCCCCTCTGAGCAGGGAAGGCACAAAGCCTTTTCCATGTGCCTCCCTCACCTGGCTGTGGTCTCCCTGTTCCTCAGCACTATCATGTTTTCCAACCTGAAGCCTCCCTCCATCTCCTCCCCATCACTGGATCTGGCTCTGTCAGTTCTGTACTCAGTGGTGTCTCCAGCACTGAACCCCTTTATGTACAGCCTCAGGAACCAGGAGCTCAAGGATGCCCTCAGGAAACTGATTACTGGGTGTTTTTCAGAAGCAATAAACTCTCTTTCTTCTGCATGTTGTGGATCTCATTAAGGGCCAATCCTGTTATGGACTTCATTAAAGGCCCACCATAGCTTTTCTATTTTTTGCTTTTGCTAGGGGTGTTATTTTTGTGAGAATTTGTTCACACTAAAAAATCTTTATATATATATATATGTGTGTGTGTATAAATATATATATATTTATATATATATAAACACCATTTTCAGTTCAGTGTTTGCCGTTCTAGCCTGGCCCAGAGGCTGTACAAATTGGGAATTGTACTCACTGTGTGCTTAAACTAAATAAAGAACTCTGCATCGACTTGTTTGCCTGACATCTTTCCTCTCTGACTTCTCTGCAGCTGCAGGGTTGGTGCCTCTGTGCAGAGCTGGGCCAGAAAAGAGTCCCAGCAGAGCAGCACTGCCAGGGAGCAGCAGCCCTTCTCCTGCATAGCCTCCTCTCCCTACCCTTCCACACTGTCCTGCAGAGCCCTGTGCTGTTGGAGGCCTCAGTGCTCTGGCAGTCGGTGCCAGTCCTGCTGCAGGACTGTCCAGGGACTGCAGGCAGGGACAGCCACGGGCACTGCTGGCACAGAGCTGACCTCTGCAGCAGCACTGCCATCCTGCAGGGGCATCTCCTCAGGCCAGGACCTCAAAGCTTCAATCTGCTTTCCACTTTGCTCTCCAGGATGTGCCCAACACAACGCCCTGCAGAGGAAAACAGCAGTGACCAGCACAAGGGGGGGAGTGCTCAGGGTGGGGGCACCCAGCAGTGCCCTGGCAGAGCCAGCGCCGCTCCCAGCACTGGCCTCTCACCCCAGGCCATTGGGCTTGTTCTGCCCTCCAAGGAGGGACAGCAAATGACCAGCTCAGGGGTCCATGTTTGCACTGCATGGACAAGACATGCCCCTGTGTCACGGCTTGGGGCTGGGGGGTGGAAGGCTTAGACAAAGTTGATGGCAGAAGCCGTCTCGTTGAGCTACGAGGGGCAGAAAGGACCTCCTTGCTTTCTAAATTCCTTCTCAGAGAGGAGCCTGGCTGTGGCTGGATCCAGTCTCAGGCTCAGAGTTTGGTTTAGATTGAAGGAATTATAGAGGTGTGATTCAATCACTTTGTCCTACAGGTTTTAAGTGATGGCAAATCAGAAATATTTCTATAAAATGAATTATTTATTATGACAAATGAACAGAAAATTGATCAGACAAGTGAACAGATGAAAGACCTTGAAGAGAATTATTTATTACACAGTATAAGAGCCAAAACCTCCTAGAAGTACAGTGTAAGACAGGACAGTGGAGTCTATCAAAGTCATTCTATTAAAGCAATTGGATCAAAGCCAGCAAAAAGAAACAATCCTGAAGCAGAGATTGAGGTAACTCACCCCACAACTACAGGGGGCAGTTCTCTCTCTTTCACTTAACCCCTGGGCAGTGACCATGAAGAGCTGTCCCTGCTTCATGGCAGAAGCTCCACACACTTCAGGGAAGTCTGGGGAAGAATCTGCCACAGGAAAGTTGGACTTTAAGTTATTAAGGGTTTGACTGCCAGACATATTTGCAGGCCAGGGAGCAGCTTCTCTGTCAAATCCTGCTTCAAAAAGCAGGACGTGTGTTTGAAGTTTCAGGAAGCATTTTGGATTTAGCATAATTCAACATTAAAATCAGCACCTTGACACCAGCAGTAACTCACCACAGAGAGCTTGCATTGTTTGTATTCTCTGACCATTAGAGCAGAGCATCCTGCCGGAAATGACTCCTTGATTCCATGAGGTTGCAAAAACTTTCAGGGTACCTTTGGTTCCATGAGGCCTCTCAGTGTCACAATGGATCCTTGGTTCCATGAGGTTCTGGAGTGTCACAATGGCTCCTTGATTCCACGATGTTCCAAAATATCCCAGGGTTCCCCTTGCTCCAAGAGGCTCCCCAGTGTCCCACCGGCCCCTGGATTCCAGGAGGCCCTGCAGTGTCCCAATGGCCACTCGGTTCCAGGAGCTCCTGTTGTGGTTGAGCTCAATTTCCCCATCCCCTGCTGTGCTCAGATGCCGTGAGAACTGCAGAGAAGCGAGCTGAGAACACGGCGGGCCCTGGTCCTCTTTGGTGCCCGGGGCTGCCCCGAGAGGGAGTCCCCGGCCCTGCCCCCGGAGCCGCCGCGCCGTCCCCTGAGCGCCGCTGAGGCGGCAGCGCTGGAGCGGGGCCGTGTCTGCCCGGAGCCGCCGCTGCCACGAGGCTGCCGCCGCTGCCGCTTTTGGCCTGCGCTGCCCCGCAGCCGCCCGGGACCGGCTTCCCAACACTGCCGGCGCCTGCGAGCGGAGCCGGCGCTCCTGCAGCGCCTCGGAGTCGCTGCTCCGCCGCCACAGCGGCTGCCGCCGGCGTCTGTGCCCGGAGCCGCCGCTCCCACGGGGCTGCCGCACTCACCGCCGGGGTTGCCGCTCGCGCAGCCGCCGCTCTGCCCCGGCTGCACCGGGACCCGGCACCGCCTCGGGCCTGCGCTGCCGCCTCAGCGGCCACAGGGACACAGGGATGGGGGACCTGTGCTCTGCCACTGATGGGCCTGGCTTTGTTCTGCTGGGGTCTGGGCTTTGGGAAAGCTGCTGTTCATTTTCATGCTCCACTGGAACACCTCGTGAATTCCAAAGGTTTCCTAATCCAGGGGGAGGGGTTTCTATGGCATCGGAGGTTCCGCCCCTCGGGACACATTGTAAATAAACCATCCAGCTGATTGGGATGGGTGTAAGAGCTGGGGAACACAGGATAATCAGTCATCCCCTGAAAACCTTGGAACATTCCCTGACTGAATCGCAGTTCTAATGGAACAGTTTGGATACAATTCCCAAATAGTTTGGAAAATCCAGTCATTCCTGACACCAGGATGGAAATCCAGCAGATAACTAAAGCCAATCCCCTTGTGAGCCCACACCCAGCGGGGCTGAGGGAGGCCCTGGCAGCTCCCCAGCACCTCCCTCTCAGTGGGACACCTCTGGCAGCCTCTCCCAGTTCGGGAACCCTCCAGTTTGCAACACTCCAAAGAGCGGCCCTGATGCCCAGGACAATTCTGATCCCCTCAACAAACACTCCTCCAGCTGTGACCCTTGTCTGTTGGCAAACACAAAGGGATTTGTGGGAGTGTTTCCCTGACAAGAAGGAGAATTTTGGAGAGGGACCTTTCCACACCCAGCTCTTGATGTGTGCACACATCTCTGCCTGGGTGTGGCTGTGAATTGACTGTGGGGTGAATGTTGTTGTGAATCTCTAATTCAGTCACTCTTAAAATTGTAGCACATGCTATTGAACCAGTTGATAATCGTTCAATTGGTCAATGATTAAGTGTTACTAATGTCTTTTGCCCCCTTATCTTTGGATCCAAATCCTTTGCACCCTGACGCTCTTGCATCCCATGGCTCTGTCTAAACCATTCTTTTTCATCAAAAAATATATATTTTTTGTTACATTCACTTTAAAATCTTCCTCCTTCGCTAAACTACTAACCAAATCCAAGTATAAGTCTTGTATAAGTCTTAAAGACATGAAGACAATTAAAGGAAGGAAAATAATTTGTTTTTCAGTGTTTTAATGGGTCCCACAGTGTGTTTGGAGTTGCATCAGCTGTCAGTCCAAGATGGGCCATGTCAGAACTGGTGGGGCTGGGGAGTGAGGAGCAAGGTTGATCATCCAGGGTCAGTGTGGATCTCCTGAGGAGACACTCAGCATCAAGATCACTTGGAGAACACCTCTATCACCTCTCCTCTGAACTAAAATATATCCATCATTGAATAGAAAAAAAAAAAAAGTACAAATTTTGAAGACTTGTTTTGAAATTGCCTTGAAAACAATTAAAGGAAGACAAAGAGATCATCAGGAATTTCTGGATTTTAATGAGCCCCACGGTGTGTTTGCAGGCCAGCCCATGATCCTGAGGTACTGAGAGAAGATTGAAGAAGCTGCTGAAGAAGTCAGAAGCCAAACTCCAAGTGCCTTGAAGCATTGCTGGGCCCCACTGAGGGCACGCACTGACAAAGCCTCCCCAGGGACTCCTTGGAGCAGATCCTTGGAAACCAAGAGTGCAGGTAAAGGCTCTGGGCAGGCCCCTGCAATGCTGAGCAAAGCCTGCCTTGGTTTTGTGGAGCACAAAGGCCAAGGCCTGAGCCCCAGGCCCTGGCCCAGCAGATCCTGTCCCTCCCAGCTGGCTCAGGGCTGTTTGGGGGGCACTGGGATGGGAGGGGGAGGAACAACAAAGGCCAAAATTGTACAACTCCTTCCAGGCTCCTGAGGGAAGGACGAGGCAGAAACCAAGTGCAGAACCTGCCAGGAAAGTGGCTTGTGGTGGCCTGAGTGGCAGAGGCAGCTGCCAGAGGCAAGGGGACAAAGGCCTGGGTGCCTTTGGGCCTTGCAGCCCTGCCAGAGCCCTTGGCCATCTCTCCTGCAGGCTGTCCTGCCCTGGCCCTGCTGCTGCTCTGGCCTTGCAGGCTGCACACACCCCTCCTGCTTTCCCACCCCCTCCCAGCAGCATTTCTAGACCCTCCCTGATGGCTCTGCACCAGCTCTGGCTGTTCCCTGAAACACTGTGGTGGCTTGACCCCCAGAAAAATCCAATTTCCAAGCTTCCCCCACCTCCCCTGAAATTACCTCAGCACCCCTGGACAAACACAAAGCCTGGGCTGATCCTGACTCCCTCTGGGTGACCTCTTGCAGCGCAAGGGTCCCCATTGAGTGATATTTCTTTTTCCTCACCTTCAGTCTGAACCTTCCATGCTACTCTTTGTGGAGATTTCATTCTATTTCCAATATGGAGAAAAGCTCCATCCTGGCAGATCTCCTCTAGACCCTCTCCAGTTCTTCCTCATTTCTCCAGAATGGGGAACCTCACACCCAGACAGACTACCTCCCAGTTCTGCCCAGTTCTGCTCCCCAACACACCCCTTGGGGAACTGGGTTTGGGGGCTTTGGGACCCCTTCTTCCTCATCTTTATCTTCTTCACAGCATGTACAGTCCTTGGAGTGCCTCCAAAGTCCTGGGCTTGAAGATTGCTTTGTCTCTTGTGGGATCTTGTTGTCCAGGCCTAGGGTGTGATGTTGTTCAGTAGAGGTGTTTTTCTACAGTTCCACCTTGAAAAGAAGTCTAAACATGCTAAAGGAATTTAGAAAGTTTGATATCAAATGGGGTCATAGGGTTGGGTCTGTATAAACTACAATGCTAAAGGGTAGCATATAATACAGCTACATTATCATCTACATTTACTACACAACTACTTTCAAAATGTAAAATAAAAAATATCCAGAAAGCTTTAAGGCATCACACAAACCTAGTTAGTTAACTCTACCAGTTGACTTGGCCCTGCTCAAAAAGAACCTCTACGTACCATTGATGGAGATAAAATCCCTCTGGTGAATTGACTGTGGTGTGAATGTTGTTATTTTGAATAATTCAGTCACTGTTAAATTTGTAATAAATGCTATTGAATCTCTTGATAACTGATTAAGTGCTACTAATCTCTTTTGCCCCTGTAATGGTTGATGAAGAATGAAATTAATAGTTTGCTTATCAAATAAAGTTTAATAGAATAAGGTTTGCAATTGTTAAGGCCTTTGCTTAGACTGCAAAATGAGAAGTTACAAGAGGGGAACCACAATAGCTAATTGTAATGCTGTGTTGAAATGACGTTATATCCTGTTATGCTAAATGGCAAACCGCAATGCTGTTTTAAAATGGTATGTTATATCTTGTTATTTTGCAAGTGTTTGTTCTAAGTGTACTTAGAGGGAAGAAAAGTAAAAGAAAAACAAGAAGGGGATTGACCACAGAAACCAGAAAGGGGAACCTATCGCCTTCATCTGCAAATTTTGACAAGGCGGGCTCCGAGGACTGTGGAGTAACCAAACTATCGGCTAACCCCCTAGCAACAGGATGAAGCCCGCGAAACAGGAACCAATATTGGGAGAGCCCGCGAAGTGGAAACCAGTGACAAGATCGAAAGAGACTGAGGGGGAGGAGATCAAGGAGGGTATAAAAAGTGGGGTTTTGGCTTGTTGCGCTTGCGGACTGTTGGTGGAGCAGAGACTCCCCGGTCACCCAGCGTGCTGTTTTGCTCATTTGCCTTTATTAAAATTTCAATATATTTTAAATTAAAATATTTCTGGTCTATTGACTATAACACCCCCTTGTCTTTGGATCCAAATCTTTTGTACTCTGACCCTCTTGTATCCCAAGTCTCTGTGTAAATCACTCCCTTCCATAAAAAATACATATTTTTCATGAGGACCGCTTTAAAATTTTCCTCCTTAGCTAAACTACAAAACAACTCCAATTAGATGATGATGTCTTGAAGACTTGAAGACAATTAAAAGAAAATAAATGATTTTTTTTTCTTTGTTTTAATGAGCTCCATGGTGTGTTTAGAGATGAGTCCATCATCCTCAGGTACTGAGTGAAGATTGAAGAAGCTGCTCAAGAAGTCAGAAGCCAAACTGCAAGTGCCTTGAAGCATTGCTGGGCCCCACTGAGGGCAGGCACTGACAAAGCCCCCCCAGGGACTCCTTTGAGCAGATCCTTGGAGATCAGGAGTGCAGGCAGACAAAGGCTCTGGGCAGGCCCCTGCAATGCTGAGCAAAGCCTGGCTTTGTTTTGTGGAGCATAAAGGCCAAGGTCTGAGTCCCAGGCCCTGGCCCAGCAGATCCTGTCCCTCCCGGCTGGCTCAGGGCTGTTTGGGGGGCACTGGGATGGGAGAGGGAGGAACAACAAAGGTCAAAATTGTACAACCCCTCCCAGGCTGCTGAAGGAGGGGTGAGGCAGAAACCAAGTGCAGAACCTGCAAGGAAAGTGGCTTGTTGTGATCGATGAAACGAGGCTATAATTTGGGTTGCAAGGTAATAAAAAGATTTATTAATGCCAACAAGCAAAAACAGCTAGCGACCGGGCGACCGGAGGAAACCTCAGTTCCTGCCACAGTCCGCAAAGAGGAACAGAAACAGCACTTGTTATACCCTCTGTTGTCACCTCCCCCCCAAGTCATGTCATTAGTCCATTGGTGGAGGTTTTGCGGGCTGCATCCTGCTTGGTTCCCTCTTCGCGGGCCAACTTGGGGTTGGTTCCTCCTTTCGCGGGCAATCGCCATTGCTGGGGGGTGTCCACCAATAATCTCAAAGTCATTGATTTCTATGAGGCCGTGGTCCTGGAAATTTCCATCAGGATGACAGTTGATCACTCGGACTCCTCGTGGTCTACCCCTCCATATTGGTTCCTATTAATATGCTTAGAACAAACAACTTCAAAATACAATATGCTAAATCATTCTTGCGTTGTGTTAATCATTCCGCAGCTTACAAAACTTGTGGTTAGGCATTGTACAACACGTTAACTTATGATTCTAACAAGACATTTAACACAATACAGCAACTTTATTAACTCTTTCCCATTTTGAGCAGCAAATTTCTTTAGATCACTTATAACAGTCCCCCCTCCTAACTTCCTCGTAAATTTGCTGGTCAAATTCATTCACTACCTCCCTAGCCACTTCTAAGAGAGAGGTCTGATCTTTGCTAGAAGACTTCCCACTCATGTCTTCATATTGCTGTTTCATTGTTAGTAATTGCACAGTTTCAAGTCTACTTTTAACAAATTTCATAACCTTATTGAGAATGCATAGTCCAAAAATTAATGAAGCAAACAACATTACCAAAGGACCTGCTAGGGTTGAGATTAGAGTTGTTAGCCAAGGAAACTGATTATACCAGGTATCCAACCAGCTTTGTGAAGCATCCTTTTCTCTTTTCCTTTGTAATATCCCCTCACGTAGTTTGGTCATTGATTCCTGAGTGGTTAGCATAGAAGCAACATTCTTCCCCCAGGGTCACACATAACCCTCCCTGCGGATAGCCTGTCTAATCTCACTCCCCACGTTCGTCCAGTGAACCACCCTCGGTCCTCATGATTCAGGACCTGCACCTGTAGGTACTCACAATTAGAGGGTTCATTATGGAGTACAAATCCTCCAAATGCAGGAGGCTCACAATGTGGGTGTCCCCATTGTACTTGCAAGTACCTGTCTGGTCTTTCAGGTCTCCAGGCAGTGGCTATGGTTTCACAACCCCAGTATCCACAGTGGTAATGCCCAGGATAATTGCAGTATGACTTCCCTGAATTAGAAGTTGGACACCAGTATGTGGTTCCCTTATTTACTGTAATAGAGGGTTTTCCACCCCCCTTGCCGCATTCCCGAGGTATGCTTGCCATCAATAGTTCGCACACTGTCACATTAAATTTTGGACCAATGGCTGTTATGGTTTTCCGGACAATTTTTGAATCTTTTGACCTGATTAAGGTCCACTCAAATGGCTGGTGGGCATATCCCAGAGAACTTGTAAGAGCTATTACAATAATGATGAACACCAGATTTTGCTCCATTTTCGTTTTAGTCTCTTCCCTTTGCTTTCAGTGGTCTCTACTTTGAGTCACTTTCCCCACACGTTTATCTCTCTGCCTTCCTTCGTCTGTTCCTGTGCAGGGAACAACGAGGTTTTAGGTTCTTCTCGGCAGCAGTGATACTCTTCAGGGGATAGACTCAATCTACTTAATTTTCCTCCACTGATTCAGGCTGAGACTCATCTGAGATTTTGGATTCTATTAATTAATCCTAACAATTCAACATATCTCCTTTGACTTGGTTTTGCCAATTTCCAGGAAAATCTGGTTCAGCACAATTTTATTAGTGCCCTGTTCCAATTGGTTTCGTAAATTTCCCAAGTCTCTGGGACTAACCACTCCCAACCACAGAATGCTTTTATAATCTCAGCACTTGCCAATTGTTCTCTTATAGATTCTGTGGAGCTTGTCCTACACTTCATACAATAAGGTTGTCCTCATTGATACACAGCGCCACTTTTTACCACACTTCTTGCATTTACATACCACCCAGCTATAATGAGTGGACTCAGGGTGCTTTATACAGGGTATTCCATGTGGGTCACGTCCTTCTGGTATGTCCGTTTCTACCTCACAACAGAAAGGTAAAACAGTTTGAGTTCCAGCTATCCTATACAGTCCTGAGCCTCCTGTCTGCTCAGGCAGTCCCTCCAAGTTCCAGGAAACAAAGTTCACTCTCCTTAAAATCTGTCCTTGGGGTATCTGAAAGAAAGTATACAGACTAGATCTTACAACCTCTCCATCAAGGTTCATCTGTTGGCTGTACTCTTTTTTAATCCTCATCTGCAGGTCTCTGGGACTCGATGTTATTTTCCACTCAGAATCTTTCACTGGTCCTTTCACTCTTGACGCATGGGTCCACCCTCGCTCAGCTGTCCTTACTGCTGTATCTGTGGTGAGAAGAACAACAAAAGGCCCCTCCCACCGTGGAGTTAAAGATGTTTCTTTCCATGTTTTAATTAATACCTTGTCACCCGGCTGAAATTTGTGTATGGATATGTCTAAAGGTGGTCTTTGAGTTACAAGTCCCTTTTTCCTTAACTCCTGTCTCCTTTTCATCAGTTCAATGATATACTCTCTTAGGAGGGTATCTTCAACCTTTGGATTATCTATTGGGGCTCCAAATTCATAGGACATGCTGTACATCATTTCAAACAGTGAAATCCCTGTGTCCACCCGAGGCTGAGTCCTGATATGCAGTAGTGCTAAAGGAAGGCACTTTACCCAATTCATCTTTGTTTCTAACATCACTTTGGTCAGGTGTTTCTTAATTTCTCCGTTCATTCTTTCTACCCTTCCTGAACTCTGTGGATGCCAAGGGGTGTGATATTCCCACTTGGTTCCCAGCAACTCTGTTACTTCCTTAATCACCTTTGAAGTGAAGTGAGTCCCTCGGTCTGAGTCTATTACATTGACTACACTGTATCTAGGAATAATTTCTTCTAACAAGATTTTGGATACAACTTTAGCTGTGCATCGAGTAGTAGGAAAGGCTTCCACAAAGTGTGTCAAATGGTCTACTAACACCAATAAGTATTGATATCTTCCCACTTTTGGTAATTCTGTAAAGTCAACCTGTATCCTCTCGAACGGTCTTTTTGCTAGTTCCCTTCCTCCTTTAATTTTCTCTCTCAAATACCCTCTGTTTACTTTCTTACAAGTCAAACACCCTTCTAGAACCTTCTTTGCTATATCATATACTCCGACACATACATATCTATTTCCAAAATGATCTACCAGGGCCTGGGTACTCCAATGTGTTTGCTCATGCAATTTACCTATAATCTTGCGAGCAAGGCCCTTAGGGATCACTTCTCTTCCATCCGATAGCAACCATTTCCCTTGCTCCTCCCTTGCACCAACTTGCAATAACTTTTCTTTCTCCTGATTACTAAAAGACTTAGGAATTTGCTCACTTTCTGATTTTGCTCATTTATCACTAACAAAGCTGCTCTTTTTGCCTCAGCATCAGCTAAATTATTTCCTCTGGCTGCAACTTTTAACCCTTTTTGGTGACCTCGTACATGCACTACTGCAATCTGCTTTGGCCCTCTCAAAGCCTTTAGAACTTTTCGAATTAGACTCTCATGAACTAGCCCCTTGCCCTTTGCATTGGTTAGCCCACGTTCTTCCCATATCTTTCCAAAAGTGTGGACCACTCCAAAGGCATATTTTGAATCTGTAAATATAGTCCCTGTTTTTCCATTCAACAACTGCAGAGATCTTAATAAAGCATATAGTTCACACACTTGGGCTGACCATGTACTACTCAAAGATCCAGACTCCCTAACTTGAAGAGTAACTCCATCCACTATGGCATAGCCTGATTTTCTCTTCCCATCTACAACTCTAGATGACCCATTAATATACAGTTTTTCACCTATATTTAACTCTTCTTCTTCCAGATCCTCTCTAATTTTAGTTTGGAGGCTTATGACCTGTGTGCAATCATGTACCACACTCCCTTGGGGTTCACCATACAGGAACTGAGCTGGGTTTTGCAAATGAGTTACCTCTAGTTCTAATTTAGAAGTGTTCAGCAGAATACTTTCCTATTTTAATAACCAGCTATCAGTCAGCCACTTCTCTGCCCTTTGTTTCAATACTCCCCGGATATCGTGAGGAGTGTACACCTTTAAGTCTCCTCCAAAAGTGACTTTTATAGCCTCTTCCACCAATAGCGCAGTAGCCACTATTGCTTGTAAACAGGTAGGCCAACCTCTGCTAACTGGATCTAGAATTTTAGAATAATAACCCACAGGTTTCTTATGCTCAGCTCATTTCTGTGTTAATGCCCCATAAGCTGTTCCATTCTCTACATTTACGAATAAATAGAAAGGTTTCCTGATATCGGGAAGGCTAAGCACTGGGGCATTTATCAAATCATCTTTTAGTCTTTCTAACCTGCTCTCGTCCTCGTCACTCCACTTCACCAATCCTTCTTTAACTAATTTTTCATACAAGAATTTTACTTTATTGCTGTAATTCTCTATCCACTGTCTGCAGTATCCTAAGAGACCTAAAATTTGCCTGATCTGTCTTTTATTCTTAGGTGTAGGCATAGACAATATTCCTTTTACCCTTTCAGGATACAGTCCCTTACATCCTTTACTTAACCAATCCCCTAGATATTTTACTTTCTCTTCTGTAAACTGCAGCTTGGACTTGGACACTTTCAGGCCCTTTTCACCCAGGAAATTCAGGAGTCTGATGCTCTTGTCTCTTACAGTTTCAGCATCTTTTCCAGCTATTAGTAAGTCATCAACATACTGTACCAAAACTGTTCCTTCACGGGGTTTGAAGGACTCTAATAGCTGTTCTAGGGCCTGCCCGAACAAATTTGGTGACTCAGTAAACCCTTGAGGTAAGACTGTCCACCTCAGTTGTTGTTTTCTATGGGTATCCGGGTCTTCCCACTCAAAGGCGAAGTAATTTCTACTCTCTGTACTAAGGGGACAAGTCCAAAAAGCGTCTTTCAAATCGATCACACTGTACCATTGGTGTTCTGGGGAAATTTGGTTCAGTAAGGTGTATGGGTTAGCAACTACTGGGAACCTTGTCAGTGTTCGCTTGTTTACTTCCCTTAGGTCTTGTACTAATCGGTAGGTCCCATCAGGCTTTCTAACTGGTAAGATGGGTGTATTATGGGGAGACATACAAGGTTCTAACAATCCTTGTGCCAACAGTCTTTCTATAGTAGGCTTAAGGCTGACTTTTCCTTCATTGGGGATTGGATATTGTCTCACTCTAATAGGTTTGTCTGGATCCCTCACTGATATTTCAAAGGGCTCAATATTCAATTTTCCTGTGGTCTCAGGGGTATACCACACTTCTGGACTGTCTCATCTTCTGCTGTAAGGGCATAGATTTTTACTTTCAACTCTCGTTCTGATGCCTCTAAATTAATTCCTAACTCAATCATTAAATCTCTTCCTAACAAATTATATTCTGCCTCTGGAACCAATAGAAAGGTTCCCAAGGCAAACTTATTGGGAGCCTCTATTTCAACATTTTTAATTATTGGGACTCTAAAGGGCTCCCCCTTTGCTCCAATGACTTGAGCTTTATCTGTTGAAATTATACATCCTTGGGGCAGTTGTTGGACGGTGGATCTTTCTGCCCCCGAGTCCACAAGGAACTCTATAACCTGTTGCTGAGGACCCACTTTTAATTTTATCATGGGCTCTGTGCTTTTCCGGGTCCCCAGCAAATAGAGCCCCTGACCCCTTCAGTCTTCTAAAAAGACCTGCTCGTCCTGTAGCCTCTTTCTACAGTCCTTCTTCATATGTCCCTTCTGGCCACAGTAATGACATTCAATTTCCCTGAAATTTACTTTTCTATATCTTTGCTGTTCTCGCTCATCAGATCTAAAGGACTCTTTCCTTTCCTGCTCCTTGTTATTTTTCTGTTCTCCTCTAATAGCTGCTACTAAGATTTTTGTTTGCTTTCTCTGAATGTCTTCTCCTCTGTTTTTCTTCCTCTTTTACCTCATCTCTCCTAACGTACACTTCCTGAGCTTCCCTCAGCAACAAATCCAAACCTTTTGTTTGCCAGTCCCTGTTCTTTTCTAGCTTTTTCCTAATATCTTCCCATGATCCCTGCACGAACCTGAGTTTAAGTACTGCCTGTCCCATGGCATCATCTTTGGGATCCATTCCTGAATACAACTGAAAACTTTTTCTCAGTCTTTCTAACCAATCTGTTGGAGACTCATCTTTCTTCTGATATTTTTTGAATGCTCTGTCTATATTCTGTCCCCTAGGGACAGATTCCCATATACCCTGCACTATTATACTCCTCAAATCATCCATCTGAGCCCTGTCAGCTGCTCTTTGATTGTCCCACTTGGGCTCCTCAACAGGCCATTTCGTATCGGCTGCTGGGCCTTGTTGATGTCTTCTATTCCAATTTCTCATACCAGCTACCCTAATCATTCCCCTTTCTTCTACAGTAAATAAAATACCCAATATAGCCTGCATCTCATCCCAGGTGTAACTATTGGGTCCTAGAAATTGGTCAAATCTTTCAGAAACCCCTATGGGGTCTTCTAACAGATTCCCCATTTCTTTCTTAAAGGCTCTTACATCTCCAGAGCTGAGGGGCACAGATACAAATCCTATCCCTCCTTGTCTCCCTGTTAAAGCTGTCTCTCTGAGGGGATATAGTTGTGTTTGTGGAAGGAGGTTTTCGATATTTCCAGGGGTTGATGTCATGTTTGAATCTAAAAGCAACTCACGGGATTCTTTTACTGGTGTGTATGCAGAGGCAGGTGGTAAAATGGCGGCTTCCCACCCTTGTGCAAGTAAAATGGCGGCTTCCCGCCCTTCTGAAGACAAAATGGCGGTTTCCCGCCCTTGTGCAGGTAAAATGGGGGTTTCCCGCCCTTGAGGGGATGAAATGGCGGGTCTCGACTCCACTGGAGCACTTGGTGTCACTATACTCTCTTCATTATAAGGTGGAATGTAAGGTGGAGAGGAATTCCAAGGCTCTGGATCTTTATCAGAGTCTACTTACTTTCTTTTCTCCCTTAGAGGGAATAAGCAAGTATGCGTACTTGCTCCTAACCAAATGATAGTGTATCCGGACGAAGTTGGGATGTTATTTTTTTGGTCTGTGTTTGGCCTTAGCCACCTGCAGTTAGTTTATATTTTCTCCTGCCAAGTCTTCTGATAAACCAGTGAACTTGGCCTTGGAGGGAGAGCTTCTGTGTAAACTGTTTTAATTGGTCTGTTGTGATTGGTCAATTGCTCGTCAGGGGCAGTTGGAGGACAAAGTGATGATGATGGTGCTGAAGGCCATCCCCCAGACTCAATTGGGAAGACCCCCCCAAAATCACTGCGCCTGCGTGGGGGACTTTCCAAGGTGCTCACGCACGCGCAGGAGGGGTGCACTTACGTAACAGAAGGGGTGGGATTCAGAGCCCTGATGGGGCGGTGCTGGCCACACCTCTCCGGGGCAGGTGCTCTCAAAAACTTTATAAAAAAGCAGAGACGCTTCTTGGGTGGGGGCCGGCTCTTCACGATGGACCAAGTTGCTTTCAGCGGGGACGCCTGCTTGAAGTGGGAGCCTGCCACCCCCCATGAACCCGCAGCTGCTGCAGAGGGATTTCCTTATTGGTTAGGATGGGTTAAGACTTGTTTACAGGTGATACCTTGGTGAGTATGGGGGGGGGGGAGCCTTCTTCCTAGGGTCTTTTGGTGCACTTTTTCCTCCGCCCCAATCCTTCTCCCTCAGGTGCCTGTTTTGTTTTCTCCCTTTTTCCTTGTTTGCCACCTTTTCCTAATAAATAGCTATTATTTTTTGCCAACTAGCAACAGTGTTTGGTTTATTCACGTACCAGTATCTCTCGAACCTGTGTTTTCCCTTTGGCTTAGTCCCTTCCCTGTTACAGATAGCATAATGGTTCTCCTCTAAACAATAAGGTCTTTTATCACTAACATGCCAATTCAGGACCTCACAAACCCAGCTCTCTAAGAGCCGTAAATTGGCCAATACACACCTTGGTTCCATGAGGTTCCAGAGTGTCCCAGCATTCCTTTGATTTCATGAGGCCCTGGAGTGTCTCAATGCTCCCTTGATTCCATGAGTTTCCACAGTCTCCCAGGGTTCCTTTGGTTCCATGAGGCCTTGCAGTGTCGCAATGGCCTCTTAATTCCATGAGTTTTCACATTGTCACAATGCTCCCTTGATTCCATGAGGTTCCACAGTGTCCCAGGGTTCCTTTGGCTCCGGAAGGCCCTGCAGTGTCACAATGGCCCCTTTACTCCAGGAGGTTCCACAGTGTCCTTGCTGGAACACACAGGGCTGTAATGTTGTCACCCCTGCAGAGCTGCCTCCAGCTCTGGGCTCCAGCACAGGAAGGACATGGACCTGCTGGAGCGAGTCCAGAGGGGAGCAGCAAGAGGATCAGAGGGATGGAGCAGCTCTGCTGGGAGGAAAGGCTGAGAGAATTGGGATTGTTCAGCCTGGAGAAGAGAAGGCTTTGGGCTGACCTAATTGTGGCCTTCCAGTGCCTGAAGTGAGCCAACAAGAAAGATGGAGAGAGACTTTGGACAAGGGCCTGGAGTGACAGGACGAGGGGAATGGCTTCACACTGAGAAAGGGAAGGGTTAGATGGGATATTAGGAAGAAATTCTTGACTGTGAGGGTAGTGAGATCCTGGCACAGGTTTCTCACAGTAGTTCTGGCTGCCCCATCCCTGGAAGTTTTTCAAGGCCAGGTTGGATGGGGCTCTGAGCAACCTGGTCTAGTGGAAGGTGTCCCTGTCCATGGCAAGGGGTTGGAATAAGATGGTCTTTAAGGTCCCTTCCCACCCAAACCATTCCATGATTCTGGGACTGGTGGGGGAGGTGGTGGTCGGAACCGTCTGGGGCACAGAGACCCCAAAATGATGGAGTTTTCCATTCTGGGTGGAGGAAGGAGGAGGCAGCAGAACTGACACCCTGGAGTGAGGGCAGGCAGACTTTGGCCTGTTTGGGAGAATGATTGCTGGAGTCCCTTGGGAGTCAGTCCTGAAGGGCAAAGGAGTCCAGGAAGGCTGGAGGTGCTTTAAGAAGGAAATCTCAAAGCTCCAGGAGCTGTGCCCATGTGCCCTAAGACAAGCCAGGGGCAAAAAGCATGACTTGGTCAAACAGAGAACTTAGGCTGGAACTCAAGGAAAAAGGGGAGTTTATCACCTCTGGAAGGAGGGGCAGGAAACTTGGGAGACTACAAGGATGTGGTGAGGTTATGTAGGGAGAAAATTCAAAGGGAAAAGGACAAACCAGAACAGAATTTGGCCACCGCACTTAAAGACAGCAAAAGATGTGTCTCTGAATCCATGGGCAGCAAAAGGAGGGCTTGGGAGAGTCTCCATCCCTTGCTGGGTGGAGAGGGCAGCCCAGTGTCAGGGAAGGAGGAAAAGGCTGAGGGACTTAATGCCTCCTTTGCCTCAGTCTGTACCACTGAAACCACTTGTCCTCAGGATCCCCAGATCCCAGGGCTGGAAGTTGGTGATGGGGAGCTGAGTGAAGCCCCTGTAATCCAGCAGGAAATGCTCAGTGACCTGCCCTGCCAATGACACCCCCACAAGGCCCTGGGCCCAGAAGGGATGCACCCAAGTGGACCATCCCATGGCATGGGCAGGACATCCAGGGGATCAGGCCCAGCCAGCGTGGGGATGGGAAAGGCAGGTCCTGCCTGAGCAACCTGGTCTTCCTCTATGACAAAATGACCCCCTCATTAGATGAGGGAAAGGCTGTGGATGTGCCTTTCCTGACTTCAGGAAAGCCTTTGAGCCCCTCTCCTGTAGGGGTGTCCCAGGGATGCAGGGGATGCATTCTGGGGATTGGAGTCCCTGCACAGCCCACTGAGGCACAAGAGCAGTGTGTGCTGTGCTGTCACTGGGCAGGTGGGTCACCTGTCCCCTGAAGGGTATTTAAGGGGGCATTTTCCTTTCACTAAAGAGATTTGGCTGCTTGCCATCTGAGCTGCTGGGTCGTGTCTTATTATATTATATTAATAAGCCATAAACAACAATGTAATGATGAAAGAAAGTCTGTCTGAATGGCTGTCATAAACCTGTGCACAGCCTTGCTTACCTTTAAAGATCCTTTACTTTGTCATTTGGTAACATTTTCACTACCAAATTTTGCTGTGCAAAATTAAAATGTGGCACTGCAATTAGAAATAACATTGTCTTACTGCTCAGTCTTAAATGAGCAGTGAAACTCAGATGCAGTTTTATTATTCTATAACAAAGTCTATTTGTTAACATTAGCTGCAACTTGACAATAAAATTGAAAAAGTATAAACTGTGCTGGAGACTGACCTTTTCCTTATTTCTCAGTAATCTGTCACACAAACTCTGTATTGGATTTACTCACTTTCCTGAAGTCTTTCTGCTGGTTTGGACCCAAACCTAATCCATCTGTTTGCAAGCAAACTGTTTCAAGTTTAACTGTATTTTTGAGCTCTAAGGTTTATGGGATTGGTTTTTTCTTTGTTTTTGTTTTTCTTTTCCTTTAAAATGGTATGGATGTCACTCTACACTCTTCTTACTCAACAGCTACACCTACATATCTCTCAAGATCAAGATTTGTTGGGCTCTCACATTAGAATTCAAAACTGGCTTAAATTAATTGTTTCCATTGGCATTTATTCAACCAAAGCTAATTCTGGAGGATGGCCATGAAAAGGGAATGCAAAAGGGACACACCTACACCAGCTAGAAATGGAAAACCTTTCTTGACAAAAAAAACCAACAAACCAACAACCAACCGAAACAAAACCACAGAACAAAACACTCACAGTGTTCAGGGTGTATTTGCTCAATTCCCTTATTTCCAACTGTTATGAAGAGAACAGCCAGAGGGGTTTGGAGCCTCAGTCACTGTAAATCAGCACATTGGAACTGACTTTCTTACAACTAAAGAACTTGGTGGATTCTGGCTCACTATATTGCCAGTGGTTTATATTACTATTATTAAACAAATTCTCTAAATCTATTCAGTGAGTGCTCCTTGTCAGCACTTTCAGCTTCTATTCTAAAAAAGGTTCCAAAATGCAGGTGAGTCTCTCTCTATTCTTGGACTTGATCAGCTGTCCCTGATAGAACACACCACCATTCACAGGAAAAAAATGAAGTACATGATACACCTCTCACCTTCACAATATGTTAACTATACAACTGTTTTCATTCTCTAGTTCCTAAAGTTAACCATGTGACAAATTAGAAACCAAAAAGAACAATTTTGATAGTAAGAACTACTAATGCAAACATATTCTTCTGAACTTCCAATTCTCAATTGAGACAACAAATAACATTTTGTTCAACAGAGTGTTTGTGGAATTGTTCCAGGCACAGAAAAAGCACTTTTTCACACTCACCTCCTGGAGGCCTGACAATTGTTACAGCATCACTTATCAAGCTGCCCTGGCTGTTGGATGCATTCACTTGCACTGTGAAGTTAGAAAATGGAATCAGGCCTTTAATGGTACCAATACATTGAATTTCCTGCTGCTGCAGAACATCTGAGTATCATTTACCACAGAATAATGAGCATTATCTGTTAGGAAAAAACAAGAAAGGGGGAGAAGAACAAATGTTAGACCTTGTGTCTGCTACTATTCACTGTCTTTAGGAACTAAGTCTTATTCCTACTCAAAAGAAGACTTGCTATTTATACCAATAACACACACACACATGAAATTTTGGCTATTGGGGAGAAAAAATATTACTCATTATTTCTCCTGCTTTTGGCAACAGTTTACGGTACCAATAAATCTTGGAAAATAAAGCAACCAACACATGAAGCAACCCTGCAGCTGCAGAGCTGACTGCTCTATACTGCAAACAGGAGCCAGCTCTCAGAAATTACTGATCTTCTGGAAAAGTTGTGGGATAACTGCAAATTCCAAACATTAGTGTTAATTCTTGTGCCTATGATACACTGGTAACAATTTCTGAATTCACCAGAAAAATGCTCACCTTAGGAGTTTATAAGCTCATTTATAACTCATTTATAAGCTCATTTATAACTCATTGCATAGAGCAGAAAAAGTCACCTGCAGTAACACCTGCTTTCCAGCACGGCCTGCAGTCCCCTCACAGATAAAAGGATTGGAAGCATTCAGTTTATCAGCTGAAATCATCAGAGGACACCACAGAACCTCCATGTCCTCTGCAAACCTTTTAAGATCTCACACTTAAGACAATATTCTGCCCTACGAAATTAAAGAAACCCTTTCCAAAATACCTACTAAGATTAGAAAATAAAAAAAAAATTGCATGTCAGGTCACAATTTTTTTCAAATCAATGAAGAGTTCACTCATATCTGAGAGCAAAGCTGAGCTCATTTAAAGATTATCCTGTATTTCGAACATATAAAGCACTCTATAAATGATTAATATTACTACTGTTCATCATTCCATGCAGAGCTCTCACAGTGAAGTCAAAGGAAATTCTCTGTTACAAACAACAGCAGAATCACACAAGTCTAAGATCACAGCTATGAGAATGAGATTAAACAGTATATAACTATTAAAAATATTGGAAGTGAAGTCAGGCATCATCACAGGCAGCAGATTGAATATTCACATCTGAGTCCTCTACAAAAGCTAGATAAGATAAAATTACAAAAACCCCAGAAAATCAATGTTTTAATTAATTTTTTAAGGGAAACTCCTTGGATTTACACATTGTTATTCAAGTTTTAAATGAGCAGTTAAAACTGAAATGTTATTAAATCTGATATCGGTTTTCCAATCTCCCACATTTCCAGGATGTGCTCTAACACGTGTGTGTGCAGCACATTTCAGTCCTGCTCACAGGACATTTCACCACAGAGGAGTGATCTGGATTTTCTTCTAATTTGGGGATTCCTACAAACAATCTCTGATTTACTTACGGTCCAAGTCCAGGCAATTCCATGATTTTGGTGTTCACAGAGTGGCACAAAGGGTGTTTGCAGTGATTCTTCTGGTAACACATGACAAACTTATTTTCTGAGGTTTTGTGGAGGGGGGGCAGTTTTGTAAAACTCTTTGTAAACCTGCCTTGTACCCAGTTCCTTCTTGCTCCAATTCTCCCTGGATGACACCGTGCCACAGCACCAGAGCACCCGGACAGACTCCAGCAGGGTGAAGGTGGGATGGTTTCATGGAGCCTGAGGGATTCAGTTGGGATTTCACTGAAGTTTACACAAGCCCCAGACCCCATTTTAGATACAGCAATGAAGGCAAAACTTCTCATCCTGCCAGAAGAACAACCACGTTTGACACATTCCACACACAGAATCCTGCAGGAGCAAAGTTATTTTGTCTGACATCACTCTCATGGACCCAGGCTGCTCAACCAGCACCACAAAAATGCATCCACAGTCCTTGAACTCAGCTCTGCAATTGTGCATCAAACCCTCCTTCTGCACCTTTGTGAAACTTTCCCCAGTGACATGAAACATTCAGGACTCAGCTGGCGGTGGAAAAAAGATGCATTTTTTAAAACATTTCCCCTCCGATGTGTAGGAAAGTTTAAAAATTAGTGTTGACTGATTGGCACATGGGACAGATTCAAACTTTAAGCATAAAAGTGGGCTGCCTAGTAGCAATTTATATGCCAAATTCATGAGAACATTAAACTTTTTCTATCTACAGTACAGTTTTAACATGTTAATATTTTTATTTTCAACCACCTGAACCTGGAAGGAAAACATGTGTTTCCTCTGATGATATTTTTATTCCATTATTACTCTTTCTTCCAATGGCTAACTATACTATATTTTAAAAAGACAGTTTTGAGTAACAGAATATGAATTAAAAGGATAACACTCTATTCCAAGTTGCCTGAATAACAATATTAATATTCAGTAATTATACAATTAGCTGTAACATTAAATTCTAGTTATAGCAGAGTGATTACTCGGCAATTAGAAGAAGTATATAATTTCTCAATAATTAGGAGAAGTATGTAATTACATCACCATTTGATTCAGCTCAAAAACAAACTTGCAAATTTACAATGAGATTGACAACACAGCAGCTCAACATTTTTCATTGCTTCTAATAAAAAGCCAAGGAGTACTTGCAAGTTTCCTAACCCGAATTTTACACAGACCAAAGGTGGTTTTATCCCTCTTCCCAGCCAAGCAACTTACTGCTGCTGGCAAGGAAAATGTTAGAAGGACATTTTTAAATGCAGGTCTTGCTGGGGCTGACTTGCAATTTGCAGCTTTGCCACTTCTCACTGCTTCCCCTCAGCTGTCAGTGGGCTGGAAAATGCAGACCCAGAGGTTCAGCCTGACAGTGACACAGTGATAACCCTGTCACATCATTCCATGCCAGTCCTGCCCAGCCTGCCCCAGTGAGGACCCAACTGGTGAGGAGAAGGGGACGAGGCCTCTCTTTTGCCATTTGTCATGGGTGTTTTTCTCTCCATCCTGCTCACAGCTCCTACTGTAGCCCACCAGCAGGTCCGCTGCAGATCTGAACAGCAGGTGCCTCAGGTACCGGGACAGTCCTAAAAGACACTGTTTCCTTCAGACAAGTGGTTTGTACCAGAGCACCTCCTTGTTCCTGCACTCGGCCTTGTCATTGCTGCCAGGAACAGACACCAGCACTCCAACAAGCAAGGGCTCTGCACAACACAGGAACAACCGAAAGAGGCAGAAAACAAACTCCTAGATCTGGTTCACCGTGTCCTTCAGCACTTAAGCCATTGCAAACAACTGTACCAAAAGCTGAATTTGAAGGGGAGGAGGCTCAGAGCCACCATCTCCTGTAAGCTGTTAAAAAAGACTAAACCCTTTGCAGATGTGAAGGGCTTCCCGAAGCTCCTTCATCTTTCCATATTTGTGCACAGTGATGGTTTTGTTCTTTTCCTGAGCCTTCCTGCTCAGCTCTCCACAGCTCCCCCAAAGTATCTGAGGGCCTTCTTTCCCTAAGGCTGCTATTTGAGAAAAACCTCAGAAAAATTCTTCCCACTTTATTTGTAGTTTATACTGAGATCGAAGTACCAGTTTTTCAGGAAAAGATCCCAATGAAGAAATTAGGGCTAAAGAATATCCATATACATACTTAAAAATTATGTCTACTTGAAACAAAGAAATAAAACATGCTTACGTTAAAAAGACACACAAATACATATTCCATTAAAAATCACTGTCCTAAGTCCTAAGCTACGAACAGCACTCTGGCTGGTGAGTAGCTGTGTTTGAAGGTTCACGGTGTTTTTGGGTGGACACTTTGCAGGGGTCTCCCAAGCAGATGTGCATTCCTGTCACTAAGCACCCCTGTAAAGAGGTGAATTAAGCTCCTAGGGGTCAATGGGGCGTAAATTACCTCTGTCCTGGGTCGCTCCGCCAGGTATCTGAGAGGTGCCAGCCAAGAACTGTGGCTCCTTCCAAAGTGCCCGCAGGGAAAAGCAGGAGCGGAGGGACCCCGCCAAGTGCCACCCGCCGCCCCCCCGGGCAGGGCGGTCACACCGCGCCGGTCGCAGCCACCGCGCCGGGGCCGCTCCCGGCGTGGCCTCAGCGCGGCGCGGGCTCCCTCCCACGGCTGAGGCGCCCGGCACGGTTTGGGGCGGGCGGCGGGCGGCGCTGGGCTGGGGGCTGGGGGCGGGGAGCGGTACCTGCTCTTCCTCGCGGTGCGGCGAGAGCGGCTCCGGCGGGCAGAGTTCTCCCCAGTCCATGTGCGCCCGGCGACAAACCCTCCGTGCGCCCCGCGGGGAACAGCAAAGTTCCCGTGGCCGACCCCGCGCACTCGGCACGGGCGGGGACCAAAAGCTCGCCCGGGCCCTGATCGAGGGCGCAAAGCCCCGCCCCGAGCTCATGAATATGCAGCAGGGCGGGACATTTGCATCCCCCGGCCCGGCGAGGCCGCCCATTGGTGGGGCGGCGGCCAATCAGGCGCCGGGGGCAGAGGGTGGGGGCGGGGCAGCGGCCTGAGGCGGCGGCGGCCGCCGCGGCGGAGCTCGGGCCGTGCCCGCGCCGCCGGACGGGGCTGTGGGGGCTGCCCGCGCTCCCTCCCTCCCTGTCCCTCCCTGCTCGCCTTCCCGCCTGGCCCAACCTCGGCAGGTCCCTTGGCAGGCTCCCGGGGAAGGATTGCCCGCAAAGGTAGAGGATCGAAGTTTGCACCCCCGCCGCCGGTGGCGGAGTTTGGCCGGGGCGGCAGCCGGGCTCGGCTCCCGGCGCGCTGTCCTGGCCGCCGCTTCCCTCACCTTTGGAACTGCTCGGCGCCGGGGAAAACAAACCATAATAACGCCAAGCGCAGCTGCCGAAGCCTCCGGGTAACTCAGCTTTTCATTGTCGTGCGAGTTGCTTTGGGGGGAAAGGGGAGGGGGCGGGCGGGCTGGAATTTGATTATGTATATATAATATGATATATAAAACCATAAAAATTATATAATTAACTATTCAAAAATTTAAAGCCTCCTTTTCTACTTAGTTAAATAAAACCAAAAAAAGCCATTGCTAACAAAACGAGCCCTCAAATCTATTACTTAACATCATGGGTGAAACTGGGAGCGAATACAGCTCTGTGTGTTCCTGTACAGATTAGAGCTGCATCGTAACATATATATATATATTTACGTTATAGATACACCCTGTGCGAATATTTGGATGTTTAGGTGTGTGTATTTAGATATAAGAAAGAGAAATAAAAGCTCCAGAACTGATCCATTTGCTCTGTAAGTGTGCAGGGATTAGAGTGGACTAACTCAGCCTCATTTAGAGCCAGCTCAGAGTTGTTCTTCTCTGTCATATGAAAGGTCCCTGATTAAACAAGTACCAACACAATGACCATACTCAACTTTAGTAAAAGCTTCATTACCAGTAGCATTCTGCTCTCTATATTGTTAAATGGGAACTCTGTAATCACGATGTAGATTTGCTTGTGAGCACTGGATTAAAAAGCTCTGAAATGTAGAGTAAAATTTAAGTACTCTGTAGAACAGAGTACTTAAAAAAAAAGAGACTTAGAGACAAAAAAAAATCTGTTTTTAACAAATTTTAAAATGAGAGGTACTAACCCACAGTACTGTATTAGAACATCTTCTTTAAGTAACAGTTTGATAAACAGAGATTTTGGGATCAAATCAGAACTTCAATACAATGACTGTATGAACTCAAAATACAGGTCCTACAAACTGATTTACATGTGCACAGGAGCAAAACATGAAAATGCAAATATGTTGTTTGTACTGAGTATCTCTCCAAGTGACTATTTATAGATTTATACCCAAAATGGCCCTTTTTCAATAGTTTTTATTCTAAAATGCTTTCAAATCTTTGCATGTGTACGTGTTCTCTTATATAAAAATCACCCATAAGGAATCCCTATCCATGTGTCATCTGATGTGGTCATTTTTCTGTGTTAAGTTCCCTGGAATACACCCTCCTTAAAATATGACAGCTGATCCATTTGGAAACTCACCAAAGGACAGGTGAGCTTTATTTCTATTTTCCTTCATTATCTCCTAAGATTTGATATTCAGGGGCTGAAACATGATGGTCTCTCCTGTCCTGATCTGTCTCCTCTAAGCCCTCCTTTTCCTGTTCCCACTCCTGGCTTCCACTCTTCCACTACCTTGTTAGCTTGTCATCCCCCCGAGCTTTACACCCCCAAATAACACGTTTTTCCTCTCCCCCTGTGAGCCATCACTACTTTTCTCTCAACCCTCTTCCATCCAAGCCAGCAGCTCTTCCCTGCCAGTGCTGCTGCTTGGAGAACCAGAAATCCTGGGCTGTCCTTTGCATGTTGACAAACAAAGCAGTGGCTTCTTCCCCTGGGGAAAGTGTCACCTCCCCCAGACTGGGGCCTGAAATTCCAACCACATTCCTGACCTTGGGTTTCACAGTTACCCATAAGTTTGGGGGAGGGGAAAAGAAAAAAGGTGAAGAGATTACAGCAGTAAGTAACCCGGGGCTAAGTGTACCTTCATTTTCTCCAGCTGTTCTGTAGAAATAAATAAAAATAGTACTATGGGGAAAAGAAAAAGCTCAAGCCAGGTATCAGTTTACTGAATTTTATGCAGGAATACAGAATAAGAACATGCCTGTAAACACATATCTGCACTAACTTATCAAACTGTACAGTGCAAAATCTTCCCACAGGGAGTCAGTAGAAAACAGTGGAAAGGAAAACATTGTCAGCAGTGCCTGTCCCAGTCAAGGGGCATTACTGAGCAGCACCTACATTTCCATGGCTCTCTGTGCAGGGAATTTTTCATGTGTGCCAAACAGTACATCTTGAAACTTCTTCCCATTGAAATACTGTAGACATTTCAGAAGAGCCAGATTCTTAAAGCACAACCACCTCAAGGCAAGGGAAGAAGTGAGATTCAGTGGCACTTGGCAGAAGCTGCCTAGTGCATTGTGTCAAATGGGTATTTACCAAAAGGAGCAACAAGCTCAAACCATCAGGGAAAGAGCCAGATGATGATAGGGTGTTAGCTGCTGAGAATTTCTTTGGGAAGAAGTAGACTGTTAACTTGAGACAGAAATTTGCAATATACCATGGAACCTTATTCAAAGTCCAGCTGGAAAATACCTTATTGTTCAGAGCGTGAAATAAATACTAAAGTGTCATCAAATATGTGATTTTCTCTTTATTCACAATCACTAATTAAAGAAACATAACTCAGATGTGATCTCACTCTGTGCTCCAGTGACATTAACATTAGAACAATATTGTCACTGTCTGCTCATCTCTTGTGCTCCTCACTCGCAGGCACTTGGTGCACCCCTGGATATCTTGCTAATGAGGTAAAAAACTAACCCTTCTAAAGTTCCAGATTTCCCTCACCTGTTTGGACACAGCTGGACAAACTGGACCAAGTTATGACTTGAAAGCCATCTGCTGTATTGAGCATTAATTACTCCTTGTTTTGATCTGAGGGAAAAAGGCTCACACCACACAACCTCTGAATGTTCCTTTGAACTTACCCACAGTGTGTTCACAAATACCCAGAGCAAGGCTTTTAGCTTTTGCTGCTGCCCTCAGTTCCAGCATACAAAAAATGTCTCTGTGAAATAACAGCAATTGCCTTACCTTGTTACTGAACTACATTCAGTTTATCTGGTCTCAAACAAATACTCCCTATTTTCTCCTTGTTTTATTTTCAAGGCCATGGGTATGGGTATTTAGATGACTGCCTTCACTGGTACAGGATAGAAACCGTTCACATTGCTATAAATGAATATTATTCTCTTGACAAAACACCTTTTCCAAAGCCTCTGACAAAAAGAAAGGGAAAAAAAACCCAGACAGAAAAAGGGAGCCACAGGCACATTGCCTGTCACCCACCAAAAAAGGTCTCCTCCCTAAAGATAATTCAGGCACACCCTTCAATATGAATATCTCACTATGACCCCAAGCTCTTTTTTTAGTGGAAGTTTCTTTAGGGAAACTGAAGTGCATCACTGTCTCAGACAGCCAAGGATAAGGTGACTGAGGGAATTCAGTTGCTCTGTTTAATTAATACAGGATTATTTCCCTTTCCTTTGGTGAAGCTAATAATATGACTGGTGGAATGTCAGTAAAAATTAAATCATAAACTAGTGCAGTACCAAAGAGAAAACTTACTTTAGTTATGGAGTATTGCCAGCAGAAACCTTGAAAATCTTATCCATATTTACACCGATAAAATACCACATGTGCTTCATGGGATACTGCAAGTTTTCTACAATCCTTGTGGCATGTATTTACAGAGCAAGAGTTAACATTCTGAGGTTATACCTTAATAAATGAGTTGCAGTTCTGTTGTCTCTTGAATGTTAAGCACCACATCCTAAACACAGGAACACGTTCAAGGTCAATGTCCTATTTTAGACCTTTTCAGCATCTGTGATATTATGATAATCACACTTAAAATATTTCTCTAGAAAGAGTGAATTAGCCCTTTTCACTTGAAGGATTATTATGATTAAAAAAAAATCTGAAAGAAAACAAATTCAGATTTCTTTTTTTCTTTGTTGGTTGGGGTTTTTTCCAGCAATGCAATAAATTGCTGTCCCTAACTGTGATGGCTTTTCTACCCAAGAATTAAAAAGAAAACCCCAAAGTTCACTTTATTCTGCACTTATATTACCTTTTGGGTTTTCAGGGTTTTTTTGGAGGCCTCACCCATGTAAAAATACCTTCCTTAAAATGCATTTATGCTTTCTGTAAGAACCAAACCATTCCAGCTGACATACCATTGTATCACAAATACTGCAGTGAAATGTAATATCCCACTAAAGCAGAAGGGAAAGAAGAAAACTGAGCATCAGCAGCTATTCCTAAGCAAGATCAGGGGTTTAGCTCCATCTAACTGAGGGATGAGATGTGTCCCTCAAAATGGGTCTCTGTCGTTGATAAAGTCGGAACGGCCAGAGCAACACAGATATCAGACATAGTCCAGGTGTAAGGTGATCAGGAAGCTCTTTATTGCTCTCAAGTGTTTCTTTTATACTCTTTGTACACTATCGTGCCACAACACAATTGGTCAGAAGTCTCAAGCATAAAACACTGTATATACTTTAAATAGTAATACAGAAGACACTGCACACACTCTTATTGGTGACACTGAAGACACTGTGCATGCTGTGACATGCTATTGGTGACACTATACACATTTTGATTGGTGACCTTTGGTCTGGGCTGCATTACATTTGTTCTGTCCGGCATTACAGTAAATATTTCCTAAAAGTTTAAATTCCTCGTCACTATTTTCCAGGCTGCTGACAGGTTCTCTGTCAACCCCGACAGGTCTCTTCCCACTCCCCCGCCAGCCCTTCTACCCGACTGCAAGCTCAAAGTTCTAAAACCAGAAGAAACTGGAGTGTAAATATTTCCCCAGTGCAAACCCCAATAATCTTTGCTGTGAGCTGACAGGAATTGCTGTTCCACTGCCCTGGGATATCCTGGCTTGAGGTGAGAGCGCAGCCACGCCCAGAGCCCCCAGCCACTCTCCGAGCTTTGGTACCATCTGTTTGTGCATGTCCCTGTGGCAGAAGCTCCCACGACATCTGCCGTGGAGCTGGTACAGCTGCTGCACAAAACAAGGCATTCTCCAGCCTGCCTTCCCCCACCCCCGACCGCCCCAGCCCATCTTTCATTTCTCTGCTTCCTTTTTCTGCCTCTGCTCCCCCTCCGCTCCCTTCACTCTGGCATTTTTATTAGGAATGTTATTGCTGTTCTTACTGTCCAGGCATAAGCTGATCCACAGAGGAGCCTGTGTAATTTAATCCCTCAAGCACTAAATTCCTTCCCCTGTGCCAAGGACACAGGTTTGTTGTTGCCTCCAGCAATATCCCAGGCAGAGGAGCTGTGGCGGTGTCACATCATCACCCAACGACTTCATCTACTGCGGCACCAGGAACAGGGGACTGACGAGATTTACAGAACATGCTCTCTGCCTGAATACAAAATGGTATCACCTTTACCAGCAAACTCAAGTCACAGGAAACAAAGTGAAACAAATTTTGCCCTCTTAGGGCTCATTGTTTCCGTGACTCTGCTTTATCTCATCCACCCCCACGTTACTTGTCCCCCTTGACATCCAGCTATACAATACTTTTTCAATATTTTGGTTCTCCCTCCTTTGTTCTTCTCATGTCCTCTGATTAACAAACAGCCAGTTCATGTTGAACTGCCAAGTAACATAGCCTTGGAAATCTTTTATCCATGCATGGGAAGACTGGAATCATCACTTACATCAGGGTTATCTCTACATGCTGTCTTTGTGTCGTCTGACATTTGATGCATGTTTTTTAAAATAATAGATGAAAGAGGTTGCACTTTTTAAAGGTGCAAGGAACACTCAATTCAACCCTCACAGTTGAATAAATAACACTACAATAAATACTGACATCAGAAAAGCATCTATTTTAAGTCCTGAAAACCAGAAAAGGGACTTTCCACATGGGTGTCCTGTCATCCAGAACTATTAGGGAAGAATTCAATCTAATAAAGAAGCATACAAGTGTTCTCTCCAAGATCGAGGTGAGATTCTCTATCTTCTGACATTTCACTGACCTAGGAAGCAAGAATTTGGCACAGAATTAATACTGGAGAAAAATGAGACCAGTGAAACCTCCTGAGCTCAGGAGAACCTGACTGTGCTGGGGAATCAGAGCTTTCACCCTGGGAAATGAACTGCTCTGAAACAGTGGGAAGAAACCAGGAACAAAGGCTGAGTTCAAATGCTCAAGAGTTAACAAGCCCTTCCTCACCAAAAGGTCTGAGCTCCCCTTAACTCATCTCTAGACATCCATGGAAATAAAATTTAGATGGTTTTTCCAGGGCTGAACGAGCTCATTCAGAGATGAAGGACTGGGACTTTTGTGGACACTTGTGCTGGTTTCTTCAGACACTTGTGTTCCTTCAGAGAGCCCCTGGAAATACTCACTGCGAGTGCCACCAGTGCCTGGGTCCTGTCTGCAGCAGGATTGCAGTGGGACGGGAGAAATGCTTTTCTGAGCCTCTGGGCTGGACACAGGCACAGCCTGACCCTGAACCCAAGGGAAACAAAGACAAATTCCATGGCTTTAGATGGAGCAAGGTTGGGGGGGGGTCCCGAGGGCATCACTACCCCAGACTGTTTTGTGTGTGTGTGAGACAGGCAGAACCACAAATGCCTGCACACCTCAGAGCAGTCAGTGTGTTGCTGTGCTTGCTGCTGCAGAGACCCCCAGGGAACAAACCCCAGGAGTAGTTTGGGTTTATTCCTTGCTCTGTGTCAATGGAATAGAATGTATCTGAAGTGTGTGTCCCTAAGGAGGACACTTGCCTTATTATTGCTTATTATTTGTAATATCTTATAGATCTATCATACAACACCTAAGGATGGATTCTATAGAATATGTGCCCGAGATATTTGGGTTGGGTCTGGCTGAGCTGCAGTTCAGTTCCCCACAGCAGCCCTCCCAGGGCTGGGCTTGGCATTGGCAGCTGGAAGGGGGTTGAGAACACCCCAGTGTTTTGGCCACTGCTGAGCACAGCACCAACACTGGGACATTCCTTCCTTAGCTGAGGGCAAGAGCCTGGCAGGGGACCCAAGTAGGCCAGCTGAGCCCAACTGACCCAAGGGACATTGCAGACCATGGGAGGTCAGCTCAGCTCTAAAAGCTGAGGCACAGAGCAGGAGGGGGGCATTCATTGTCTAATGGCTGCCTGCTGAGGAACCCTCACAGGTACCCAAGCCCTGCTCCTCGGGAGTGGCTGACCATGGCTGCTCATGGGAAGCAGAGAACAAACCCTGCTGTCTTTTGCTTCTGCGTGCACAAGCATCGCTTTGCTTTTTGCTTTAAATAAACTGCCTTATCCAAACCCACAAGTTGTTTTTTTCCACCTTGCTCCCTCCCCTGTCCCACTGGGAAGGGGAGTGATAGAGCAGCTGGGAGGGCACCTGGTGTCCAGCCAAGGTCAACCCACCACAGACTTGAACACTTCCAGAGACTCCACTCCCTCCCTGGGCTACTTGTTCCAATGCCTGAACACTCCTTCAGTGGAAAAAGGTTTTTTTAACATCTAACCTGAGCCTCGCCTGATGCAACTTAAGGCCGTTTCCTCTCTTCCTGTCACTAAAGGCTTTGCAGAAGAGACCAACCCCCACCCCACTAAAACCTTCTTTTCAGGTCATTGTAGAGAGCAACGAGGTCCCCCCTGAGCCTCCCCTTCTCCAGACTCAACCAGCCCAGTTCCCTCAGCCGTCCCTCAGCAGACATGTTTTCCAGAGCCTTCCCCAGCTCCGTTCCCTTCTCTGGACACGCTCCAGCCCCTCAAGGGCCTTTTTGCACTGAGGGGCCACAACTGGACACAGCACTCCAGGTGGGGCCTCCCCAGTGCCCAACACAGAGGGGCAATCAGTTCTCTGCTCCTGCTGGCCACACTCTTCTCCACAAAGGCCACGATGCCCTTGGCCTTCTTGCCCCCCTGGGCACACTCTGGCTCATATCCAGCCACTGTTAAGCAGCACCCGCAAGTCCCTTCCTGCTGAGCAGCTCTCCAGCCCCTCTGCCCCCAGTCTGGAGCGTTCCAGGGGGTTGTTGGGAGCCAAGGGCAGGGCCTGACACGTGGCCTTATTGATCCAGCCTGTCCAGATCCCTCTGCAGAGCCTTCCTACCCTCCAGCACATCCGCACTCACACCCAACCTGGTGTTGTCCACGACTTTACTGAGGGGGCACTCGATCCCCTGGCCCAGATCATCAAGAACGGTGTTAAACAGGAGCAGCCCCAACCCTGAGCCCTTGGGAACCCCACTAGTGACCGGCCCCACCTGGATTTCCTTCCATTCCCCACCACTCCCTGGCCCATCAGACACTTTGTCACCCAGCAAACAGGTCCCTGGGTAAGCCATGAGCAGCCAGTTTGTGCAGGAGATGCTGGGGGAGATGGTGCCAAAGGCTTTCTGGAATTCTAGAGAGACACATCCCAGCCTTTCCCTCAGCTACTGAGCGGGTCCTTTGTCAGAGAAGGAGATGAGGTTGGTCAGGCAGGACCTGCCTTTCCCAACCCCACGCTGGCTGGGCCTGATCCCCTGGTTGTCCTGCCCGTGCCATGGGATGGCACTGAGGAGGATCTGCTGCATGGACTTCCCCGGTCCTGAGGTCAATGGGACAGGCCAGGAGTTCCCCAGATGCTCCTTTTGGCCCTTCCTGGGGATGGGCATCCCATTTGCTTGTTGCCAGTCAGCTGGGACTTGTGCAGTTGTGCAGCACTGCTGGGCAATGAGTGAGAGTGGCTTGGCCAGCTCTTTCTCCAGCTCCCTCAGGACTCTTGGCTGCATCCCATGTGGGCCCAGGCACTTGTGGGGGTCTCATTGGCAGAGCAGGTCCCTGACCATTTCCTCCTGGATTGTGGGGGCTTCACTCAGCTCCCCATCACCAACTTCCAGCCAAAGCCTGCCTGCCAGGTGTCCAAGGGGCCAGTTCTGCTGCTCCCTCCTTCCTTCCCCCACAATGGAAAACTCCCTCATTTTGTGTCCCTGTGCCCCAGACGGCTCCGATCACCACCTCAGGGACTGCAGGGCCTCATGGAACTAAAGGAACATTTGGAGATTGTGGAAGCTCATGGAATCAAGAGGCCGTTGTGACCCTGCAGGGCCTTATGGGCCCAAAGGGACCTTGTTACACTGTGGACCCTCATGGAACAAAAGGACAGAAAGTCATGGATGATCAATAGGGATAAGCAAGGAACATTTCCTTTGATGCAGCCGTGGAGAGTAACAGAGCCTGATGTAGGGACAAAGGGACAATGATGGCAATGTTCTATTTAAATTTGGACACCTTGAAAATGCAGCTTTTAGACTTGTTGGATGACGTCTTTGGGGAGAAGGAGAATGTATTCCCTGCCATTTGTATCTGCTCTGCTGCTCAGCCTATTGATATCCCCGCTAACGGGGCTTTAGGGCCTCTGCTGAGGGCTCTGTCTCCTACCTTGACTCGTGGGAATCTCCCTGCGGTGGGGGGTCTCTCTCCTGCCTTTAATGGTGCTCATTTACCTCCAGCGGGGGTTTTCCACCCCCGTCCTTCCTCACGGCGCTTTTGGGAAACGGGGCTGCTTTTGGCTGCGGCGGCGCCGGAGCCGCGCCAGGGCTGGATGGCTGAAGAATGGACACACAGCCCTGGAACCATTGGATCTCCTGGATAATTGAAGTGCCTCTAACGGAAGGTGCAGGGCCTGCCTGCCCCTGCTGCTGAGCACCAGTTCCATCTCCTGTTTCTGCCCAGCGGCTTTCCAGAAATCCAGGGCTGGGTGTGGATTGAACACTATGGCAAGGGGCAGGATAAAGTTGCTTGGCTTCCACCCTTGGTGTCTTCGTGTTTGTGATCTTGGGAATCCTCAGGAACCTGGAACAATGCCAGAATATCTGTTGTAAGCCATGTACATGGAGATTTTTTTTTATATGTCTTTAAGTCTTCCTTGAAAATACAACTGATAGAAAACAATGGAAAAAAAAAAGAAAAAGAAAAAAAAAGGAGGAAAAAAAGAGAAAAAAGATAGAAAAAACAGAAAAAATGAGACAAATAATAAAAAAGAGAAAAAAGAAAAAAAGTGGAAACAGAAAAAGAGAAAGAAAAAAGGAAAAAGGGGAAAAAAGAAAGCAGAAAAAAATAAAAAAGAGGAAAAAAAAGAAAAGACAGAAAAGGAAGAAAATCGAAAAACTTATTATCCTCACTACGCTCACGTGCAAATGGCCGCTATGACCCGCCGCAAGGACTACAACGCCCATGGTGCCTCGCGGAGGCGTGGCGCGCTGATTGGCTGCGGCGGTGTTCTCTAAACGCGGTGCGCGCGCAGAGCGCCATGTTGACTGCCGGGAATCGTTGATGGCGGCGGGGCCCGCATTGTGCTGTAAGAGCTGGCGGGGGGTGCGGGAGAGCGGGGTCTGGGGATCCCCTCGGGGGCTGCGGGGAGCGCGGCTGTGGGTGGAAAGGCTGGAGGGCTCGGGAGGGTTTAGCGCGGGGGTTCGGGGGTTCCCGAGGGTCAGAGCGCAGGGCCTTGGAACCCTCTCGGGGGCTGCGGGGCCCGGGGGGCCTCCCAAGAACCCGGATGGTCGATTCAGTTGCTGGGAAAGTGCCTCGGAAAAAACATTCAAAACTACCCAACCAACAAAAGAACCCCAAAAAAGGAAAAGTGAGAAAAAGGTAAAGGAAAAGCTGCAAGGGCCAGTATGATTTTTTTGCTTTGCTTCAGTTTTTCCTTGGTCTCCTCCTTCTCAGACTTCGCCCTTTCATTTACAGAAAGCTTTTCTGCTGTTCTGTGGTTTTGGGGTCCCTGAGGCGGTTTTGTGGTCCCTTAGGAGCTTTTAGCGGTTTCTGAAAAGGTTTTGGGGGGTCTGTGAGGGGATTTGGTGTCCTGAGGAGACTTAGGGGGGAGGCTGAAGGTCCCTGAAGGGGTTTGGGAATCCCTGAGGGAGTTTTGGAGTCTCCGAGGAAATCGAGAGGTCTTGGGGGTCTTTGAGAGGGTCTTGGGATTGAGCAGTTTTGGGATTTCTAGGGGGATTTTGGGAGTCCCAGAGGGTTTTTGAGGTCCCTGAAAGGGCTTGGGGGGTCCCAGGTGGGTTTTGCAGGTCACTGAGAGGGTTTAGGGGTCCGGGGGGGGGGGGGGTTGATGTCTCTGAGGGGATTTGGGGTGTCCTTGAGGAGGTTTCGATGAGTCCAGGGATGGATTTCTGAGGGGAATCCATGACTTTTGAGTCTCAGGACTCACCTGTTTGTGGTGTTGCCCCTCCTCTTTCCCCCCTAAATGTCTCCTAACCTCCATTTCCCTTTAATCCCCTCCCCCTACAGATCCCTTCTAACCCTCCAAGACCCTTTTAACTCCCCTAAATGTACCCAAAGCCCCCCAAATCCCCATCCAACCCCCCCAGATCTCCCCCACCCCCCCCCTCAAATCCTTTCCAACACCCCCACAAGGGATCACTTGGCACCCTGGGACAGGAACACAGTGGGCTGTACTGCGGGCACTGGGCTGTACTGGGACAACACTGGGGGGTGTTCAGATGTCCCACGACAACATGGCCCGGCTCCAGGAGAGATCCAGGGAGCAGTGTGGAGGTACTGGTCTGTACTGATTTCTGCTGGTCTGTACTGGTCTGTCCTGGTCTGTACCCCCAATCCCCAAAGCCCCTCCCCAGCTCCCCCAGGCCCCTGACTTGGTCCTGCTGCCCCTTGAGCATCTGCAGCTCCTGCAGAACCAGGCATTTCATCAGCAAATTTGCAGCTGACACCAAGCTGGGGGTTTGTTGATGTGCTGGAAGGCAGGAGGGCTCTGCAGAGGGACCTGGCCAAGCTGGATCCATGGGCTGATTGCAAGGGGATGAGGGTCAAGCAGGCCAAGGGCCGGGTCCTGCCCTTTGGCCACAAGAAGCCCCGTCAGCCCCCCGGGCTGGGGCCAGAGTGTCTGGAGAGCAGGCAGGCAGAAAGGGAGCTGGGAGTGGGGATGGACAGGAAGCTGAACAGGAGGCAGAGTGTGGCCAGGTGGCCAAGAGGGCCAATGGATGGTGTCCTGGCTGAGGAAGAGTGTGTCAACAGGAGCAGGGAAGTGATTGTTGGCCTGGACTGAGCGCTGGTGAGGCCACCCCTGGAGTGCTGTGTCCAACTCTGGCCCCTCAGCTCAGGAAGGCCCTGGAGGGGCTGGAGCAGGTGCAGAGAAGAGCAGCGAGGCTGGGAAAGGGAGTGGAGCACAAATGGTATGAGGAGAGGCTGAGGGAGCTGGGGGTGTTGAGGCTGGAGAAGAGGAGGCTCAGGGGAGACCTCCTGACTCTCTGCAAGTCCCTGCTAGGAGGTTGGAGCCAGGTGGGGGTGGGGCTGTTCTGCCAGGCAGCAGCAGTAGGACAAGAGGGCTGGGTCTGGATCTGTGCCAGGGGAGGTTTAGGTTGGATATTGGGAAGCAATTTTTTGCTGAGAGAGTAATCAGGCCTTGGAATGGGCTGGGCAGGGAGGGGGTGGAGTCCCCGTCCCTGGAGGTGTTGAAGGTGAGAGTGGATGTGGCATCAGTGCCATGGTCTGGAAAGCATGGCAGGGTTGGATCAAGGGTTGGACTTGATGATCTCAGAGGTCTTTTCCAGCTGATTCTGTGATTCTCTGATTGCCATTCCTGTGGCAGCACATGCTTGAGGCTCCATCCCCAGGGGGATAGAGATGTCTGTCCATATATATCTCCAAGGTTAGTCTGTAAAGGCAACACAGAAAGGATCGTGCCTTGCAGAATATACCATCTGAGGAGTCCTTCTGTTGTGCCTTTTGCAACCAGACATGCCTATCTCGTATTGGCCTTTTCAGCCACCAACTCACTTGCAACAAACGTGGGTAGAGCCCTTCCCAAATCTTCGTTCGCGAAGCCCAACCATGAGTCTGTAAATGTGCGGTGTTAGAAAAGCAGGCTAAGTTCTGGGATGGTTGTAGAAGGAGAAAGAAGCCCAGAGGCCAGTGCAAGCAGGCAGCCCTCAGCTTGCACATCATCTCCCCTCCCTGCAGGTTTCTGTCCTTGAGCCCAGGCCCTGAGGTGAGCCTGAGAAGTGACCCGGAGGTGAGCCTGAGAATAAAGCAGAGGTGCTGCTGAGGAAGGAGAGCCCCGTGGTGGGGAAGGAACGAAGCTGTGAGTGCCCATCCCCGAGAAGGTGCTGTCTCCATCCCTTGTGTGCCAGGTGAGCTGGGGCTTTGCTGCAGAGCTGCGGGTGCTGATTTGAGCGGCTGCAAGTGCTGAGATGGTGGGCACCCAGGAACACAAACTGTGCCTGGCCACGGAGCCTGCAAGGAGGAGCAGAGACAGCCGTGGGGGGCCAGGTTGTCCCTGTGCCTTCCCCTGCAGGCCCTGGCTGTCCCTGCTGGGCCCCTGTCCATCCCCATCAGGTCCCTGCCTGTCCCCCCGGGCTGAGCTCCCCCCAGGAAGTGCCGTGGAGCTGAAGCTGCTGCCATCCCCCCCTGCAGCCGCTGCCCCAGGCAAGGGAGCAGCAAAGGCAGGGCCAGGAGCAGAGGCAGCAGCAGGGGAGCCCTGGGGGGGCCGGGAAGGTCTTGTGTGGGGCAGGAAAGAGGCCTGGGCCTCGCACTGGGCACGAGGCCTCGCACTGGGCACGAGGCCGGGGCTGTGCTGAGCAGGCCCAGCCCTCACATCCCCCCAGCCAACGCCGGCTGCCCGGGGGCTTGGGAGGGACCCCCAGCCCGTGTGCCCCACACTGAGCTGGCAGAGAGAGAGCCAAGGGACAGGGATGTGGGCAGGGCCCCGGGTGAGGGACAGGCAGGGCCATTGCAGGGCCACGGTGAGGGCACAGCCTGTGGCAGCAGAGCTGCCCAGGGCCGGGGGCAGCCAGGGGTGTTGGGACCAGCCAGTGCTGGGGCCCAGCAGAGCACGAGGCCTCTTGCAGAGCCCTGGAGCAGCCTCCCACTTGCCAGCCCCACCCTGGTGGGGTGACACTGTCCCCTCCCTCCAGGACACTCCCCCAGAAATCTTTGGGGGGCCTTTTGTGTCTATTCCTGGTTGCTGATTCCTGCTGGGGACCTGAGAGACCCTCTGCAATCCCATCCATGGGGCACAATCTACTCTCCAGAGCTTGACTCACTGTAGACTTTACAGGGAAATCTGTGCTGGCAGCTGTATCCTGAGCCCCAGGGCAATTTGTATCCCCGAGTGCTGATCCATCCTGGGGACCCAAGGGATCCTCTGCCATTCCATCCATGCAGCAGGAGTCACCCTCCTGCCCTTGACTCCCTGCAGAGGAACAAGTGCCATCTCTCTGTTTGGGAGAAGCCAGATGCTGCCCCCAGGCCATCAGAAGTGGTGCTGAAGCCTCTTTCAGCCCAGCCTCGGGTGCAGTTTTCTCATCCCCTCACTGAGTGCCCGCTGCCCCAGCCAGCACTGACCAACCAGGGCATTTGGCACACTTGGATTGGTGGTTTGGAGAAACAACCTTGGACTGGCAGGGGGCCAGATAAGCTCAAGGAACAGCCCTGATGAGTTTTAAGTGACACTACATTAATACAGCTCTTTATTAATATATAGCAACTCAATCAAGTGCTCATAAAATGACCTCACTCCCCTCATCCTCCCAATTAAACACCTTTTTTTTTTGGCAGAATCTTCATATTTTGGAGTATTTTCTGGCTAAACTTTAACTTTTTGCAGTTTGGAGGGTTCATCTCGCTATTTGTTAGGGGTTTTTTTCCTGAATCTTAGTGGTTTGGGTTTTTCTGGGCTGAATCTTGGTGTTTTGGAGGTTTTTATGGACACAGGATGCCTGGTGAGTTCTAGAGATGGACTTGGCCAGGAGGAACGCCCAAGCCAACGCGCTCAGCCCTTGTTTTCCCCCCCATCAGGATTTCTCCTTCCCAAAGCTTGGGCGGATGGAGGAGGAGGCTGCGAGGAAGAGGAAGATGCCACGGGCTCCCCAGGCAGGTGAGGAGGCAGTCAGTGTCCCTTTGGGCGGGTGTTGTGCTGGCTCTGTCAGCCGAGCATGGCCCTGGCTGCAGGACAACCCCGCTGGCGCCGCCGTCCTGCCGGGGCCGGAGTTGGGGGGATGTCCTTGGCCTTCCCTGTGGGCCGGAGGCAAATCCCCTCCCTGTCCTTCTTGCTTCCTGCCCCAGGCCCCGAGCTGAGGACGGAGAGCCCGGAGGACAAATCCCCCCGGCAGAGCCTGGTGGGAGAGGCCGTTTTGAAGGGCTCCCCGGCGCAGGAAGGCAGCGGGGAGGAAAAGGCCCAGAGATCCTCCTGGAGGAGGGGCTCCAAAGCCAGCCCAGGGTGCTCTGAGGAGGAAAGGGAAGGCGGCCGGAACCTGAGGCAGAGCTCCAACCTGGTGGTCCCTGAGCAGCCTCCCAGCAGGGAGAAGCCATTCAGATGCTTGGAATGTGGGAAGAGCTTCAGGACAAGCACCATGCTCCTCAGCCACCAGCACATCCACACTGGGGAACGGCCCTACACATGTAGGGAATGTGGGAAGAGCTTCAGGCAGAGCTCCCACCTGCGCACCCACCTCCGCACCCACCAGCACATCCACACTGAGGAACGGCCCTACACGTGTGGGGAATGTGGGATGAGCTTCAGGGAAAGCTCCACCCTCCTCACCCATCAGCGCATCCACACCGGGGAACTGCCCTACATGTGTAGGGAATGTGGGAAGAGGTTCAGGAACAACTCCAACCTGATCCAACACCAGCGCATCCACACTGGTGAACGGCCCTACTCATGTGGGGAATGTGGGAAGAGCTTCAGGCAGATCTCCCACCTTCTCAAGCACCAGCACATCCACACTGGGGAACGGCCCTACAAGTGCTTGGAGTGTGGGAAGACGTTTCAGACCAGCTCAGATCTTCTCCTGCACCACCGGACACACACAGATGAGAGACCCTTCCGCTGCACCGAATGCGGGAAGGGCTTCAGCCAGAACTCCCACCTTGTCAGGCACCGACGCATCCACACCGGGGAGAGGCCCTATAAGTGTGGGGAGTGTGGGAAGAGCTTCACCCAGAGCGGTAACTTGACCACACATCAATGGACCCACCGGTAAGGGAAGCCCTCGAGTGCCCTGACTGTGGGAAGAGCTTTGGCCGCTGCTTCCACCCCCAATGAACCCCCTGATGGGGAGGCAACCCCTGGAGTCCAGTGACTGTCAGTCCATCCCTTTCGACCAGAAAGGGCCAGTCCCCTTTCCCAGGGGCAGGTTCTTCCAACAGGACCCTTCCTGGGGAGGTGTGTGGAGATTCCTGCCTTGGCTGGGGACCCCCCATGGTCACTCCTGGAGGTTGAGAGCAGAGATCTCCCCACGAGCGTTGGTCTGGGGGAGTTCCATCCATCTTTAATTAAGAATTATTGCTTTTCTGCCAGCTTTAGTAGAATTGCTTCAACAATTGCTTTAGTGTAGAGCACTGTCCTATCTTATCCTGTACTCCTGGTAGTTTTAGTGTGTATATTGTGCATAATTCTGCTGAAGACCTTTTGTCTGATCATTTGCAACCCTAAATAACTCATTTCTATCAACAGATCTGACTTGCCATCATTAAAACCTGGGGGACAGAAGTGGTTCAATCGCACCTCTGTAATTCCTCTAATCTGAAAATGTTGGCATAATCCAAGGCTGAGATTGCATCCAGCAGCCCCCAGCACCGCACAGGAATTTGGGAGCTCAGGGGGCCACCTCCCTTTCCCAGCTCCCCTGTGCCCAAAGACCCCCATGGGACCGTGGGACCTGCCAGACCACCCCCCCTTTTCCACCCTTGTCCCTGTTTCTCCCACTTTCCCATTTCCCCTCAATCCTCAATGTCCTCTCTGAACACTTTTTGGGTCCCAACCTGCCGATGCCTTAAATTTATTTTGGCACAGTTTTAAACTTTTATACTGTTGTTGGCTATTAAATATTTCTAAATATTATATCTAATATTTTATAAGTGGGGTTAATTTAAGCAGTCTCTTCTCTCTCATTTTTAACTGTGGTAGCAGGTGTTCATCACAGGTATCCTTCTGCTGAAGTCAGCAGCTTCTTCTCTCACTCTCACAGCATGCCGAAGGCTGGTTGATGGATTCCAGTGTTATCTCTGAGGCCTCTTGCTGGGCAGCTGCCTCTGGCTCCCTAGCCTGAACACATCTGGTTTCCCCCAATTCCCCCTTTTTTATTTTCTAATTGAAACACTAAAACTTGTGCAAAGCTACAGCGAACCAAACGTGACACACAAGAAAGAAAACATGGCACACTAAGCAAAATACAGAAAAACACAAAAATTCCAGTTACAGCTACAATGGCAACTTTCTTGAGTTTTGGACCTAGGTTAAAAATATCTATCCAGCTAAACAAACTGTCTAAGCCTTGGTCCTTCTCTGCGTTAAGCTGCACTGTTACGTTTTTTAATTGAGCAAGGCTTTGATGAATTGACTCTGAGTGATCAGAAAGATTCATGCAGCAAAGGCCTTCAAAATCTTTGCAACCATGTCCATGAGCCAATAGCAAGAAATCAATGGCTGCTCTATTCTACAAAGTGGCTTTCCTGATTGAACTGACATCGGTTAGTAAGGCGTCAGCTGCTGAACTTGGCAAACCAGCAGCCTGGTCAATCCAAGGTGGTCAAGGCATGAGCTGTTCCAGTTCCAGCTACAAGACTGGAGAATACTCTTTCATCTGGGCCCCAGATATGTACTCTTGAATTGCAATTCTTATTGTATCGTTGCACAAATCTTTTTTGCCTCTTTGGAATGTGTGTGCTTATGGGTAATTTGTGAGGGTTAAACAGTGTTAATTTTCCAAATGTGCATGGTCCTCCTTTTGCTCTAGTGGGAATACCTTTCCACACTCGTGGCTCACAGATTGAAAAAATACCATTGGGCAAGCCAAGAGGTGTCGCCTCTGATTTTAATACTGTAGAATTGGGTGATTTACACCAAAAACGAGCATTTTGGCATGTTCCAGAAGGAGATACGCCAATTGCCAAATAACGATTTGAATTTGAATCTGAGGGATCAAATTGAAAACAGAAAGGTGCAGTCAGACTGCCCATGACATTAATTTCTTGGGGTTCTATTGGAATTCAAGGAAAATTATTTTCAAGGTTTTGGTTATTGGCACATTGTGCCTTGTGAAGGTTAGAGAATTGTGGCAAGTACTGGTGTAGAAAGGTAATCCACTGGGTGCAATTGAAAGGAAGGCCTACTAAGGAGGTATGGAACGGATCAGTTGGGGCAGCCACAGACAAACACAATGTGTCAGTCCCGGTTGCATTGGCGAGTGTCACGCAGACGTTCTGGGTGACAAAGGTGGTCCAGTCAGGAGGCATGGCTGTTGTTATGAAGATGATCCAAGGTAGGGTCGCACGAAATGTGAAGGTATCTATCGTGGTCCTCGATCTGTGGAGACACAAGCATAACCTTTTCCCCAGGTTATTAAGGGACAAGGACCTTGCCATTCTCTAGTAACTGGATCTCTGAACATTACTTCTGCCTTCCTCTCTGTGGAAACATGTGCTGGGACAAAGTGATGCTGTGCTGCAGAGAGATCTCCTACTATTCTATTTAGAAAGTTAAGCACATATAAAGCCTTATTTAAACACTCCTGGGGAGTTAAACCTGAACTTCCTCTTTTCTGTTTTTTTGCAGCATGTCTTTGAGTGAGCAATGTGCACGCTCAATTACAGCCTGACCTGTGGGGGTGTGTGGAATACTTGTTAGATGTTGTATTCCCCATTGTTGAAAAAATTCTTTTGTGTGTTTGGACATATAAGAAGGTCCAGTGTCTGTTTTAATTTGCTTAGGTACTCCCATGTGTGCAAAGGCTCTAAGGAGGTGACATTGTACATCCCAGCTTTTCTCCCCAGAATGAACTGTAGCTACTAGAAATCCTGAAAACTTGTCAATGGAATCATGTACATATTTCAATTTGCCAAAAGAGGATATGTGTGTTACATCTGCTTGCCACAGCTGCAGGGGTTCCAATCCTCGAGGGTTGGTTCCTTCAGGAGCAATGGGAGTGATTAGCTGACAGTCTGGACAGGATGCTATGATAGAATGAGCTTGCTCTGATGTGAGATCAAATTGTCTTTTTAATGCCCTTGCATTTTGATGAAAAAACTGATGTGACAATTCGGCTTGCTCAAATCACTGAGGTACTATTACTGGTCCTGCAAGTGCATCAGCACGTCGATTACCTCCTGAAATTGGACCAGGAGGCAAGGTATGAGAATGCACATGCATGATGAAAAATGCAAATTGCCTCTTTTCACCTACAAACAGTAATTTCTTGAATAGGGCAAACAGTGCCACATGATTGACTTCTTTCAGATAGGAGTGTTCAATTTGTTGAACCACTCCCACAACATACTGAGAATCAGAAACTGTGTTTAAAGGTCCTGGAAAGAGTGTAAGTGTGCAGATTACTGCTGATAATTCTACAAACTGTGGTGACCCATCCACATGATGTATATCCTGTTACCAGTCATTATCTTTCTGCCACACTACAACTCCATTTCCCGTTTTTCCTGAACCGCCAGTAAAGACAGTTTGTGCATCTGTTAAAGGAATAGGGGAGCAGTGTGTTCTCAGCTTCAAAGGAAGGTTATTTAAACTCTGTAAAAAAGAACAAGCAGGTAGGTGAATACTTAGCTGACCTGCAAAATCACTTAAGGCAGTTTGAAATTCAAAACTAGCCTTCTCTAGCCATTGTAAATGCTCTGTTGTCATTGGCAAATACACAGTATGTGGGTCACACCCTGCAAATTCCCAGCATCTAATGCAGCCTCTCTGAAATATGCGTGATATCATTTCTGGCTGAGTCGTTACTGTTTTAGAAAACTGATGAGCTGGAAAAACCCATTCCCATAAACAAAACTGAGTATTGTTCTTGTACAACTGGCCCAAGAGGCCAAAAGGTTGAGCGAGTCCCTTCAAGGTAACTAATATCACTGGCTCATCTAAGAGACGGTGACTGGCCTGGCAGGAACTGAGGTTTTGCTCTACAGCATGCAAAGCAGTAACAGCTTCTGGTGTTACCTGTCTGGGCGAAGTTAGTTCTGGATCTCCTTTAAGCAGGCAAAACAATGGACAGAGTTCATCAGTGGAAATATCCAAAATAGATCTGAGCCAGTTAATAGCTCCCAGCAGTCTTTGCAAATCATTGAGGGTTTGCACTGAGTTTGACAGAGAAACACGCTGGGGATGAATGGCTGTTTGGGTTATTTTCCATCCCAGGTAATGCCAAGGAGATTCTTGTACTTTTTCTGGTGACACTTGAAGGCCATAGGTTGCCAATTGTTGCTTTGAGGGCTCTTTGCATTAGTTTTATATTAGCTGCACAGATTAAGATGTCATCCCTGTAGTGATATATGCAGACTTCTGGATACTGCTGACGTATAGGTGACAGCGCAGTGGACACAAACAGTTGACATATGACTGGACTATTCTTCATCCCTTGAGGTAGGGCTTTCCAGTGATAGCGAGCATGCAGTTCACTGGTGTTAATAGATGGCACTGAAAAAGCAAACCTTGCATCTCTGGGGTGTAAAGAAATGGAAAACAAACAGTCCTTTAAGTCAATGATAGTAAGTGGCCAGTTTTGAGGCAGCACTGATGGCGAAGGCAGGCCTGGTTGGACAGCTCCCATTGGCTTGATGACTTCATTAATGTGTCTTAGATTGTGCAATAGATGCCACTTGCCACTTCTTTTTTGCATCACAAACACTGGAGAATTCCAGGGAGTGGTAGAAGCACAAATGTGTCCTGCCGAAAGTTGTTCTTGAACAAGCACTTGAAGATGTTGCAGCTTGTCCTTTCTGAGCGGCCACTGATCCACCCACACCGGTTCATCAGTCATCCAGGTTAGGGCGGGGACCAGCTGATGTTCAGTGGTCTCTAAGACAAATTTGTAGTGAGACCAAGTCCCCATTGTCCCAAAGCATCTCAGCCCCACAGTGTGATTGGCAAGTCCAAAACAAAGAGATGAACTGTGGCTGTACGCTTCTCAGGGCCTGCGATTGTAATTGGATGCAAGCTTTTTTCACAGCATTATTTTTCTTTTTCCCACAAAGTTGGCATCTATAATTCCAGGCAGTACACACACACCTAGTGCAAAGGTTGATGTACGACCTATCAGCAAACCGCTGTGGCCATCCTCTAGAGGACTTTGAATTCCTGTAGAGATTACATGTATTTCATTATCAAATAGTTTGATGGATTTTGAAGGGCTCAAGTCTATTCCAGCATTGCCTGCAGTGCATGTTTGCAGAGAACTGGCTTCTTCTCCAACCCCAAGTTTGTAACCAAGAGTCAGGGGCCGGTGAGAAGGCAGTGGGTCACAGCGTGTGCCACTGGGGCAGGCCCCACATTGCCAGGGATGCTGGGGTGAGGCTCTGGGAGCAGGCAGCATCCACCTGATGAACTCCATCTGTATTCCGTAGGAACACCGTCATACAGCCCGCCAGAGTGGATCTGCTTCAGACGCTACCGCGGCGAGGCGGCCACGGTCTGGTCCCTGGGCATCCTGCTCTACCAGATGGTCTGCGGGAAGCACCCTTTCCGCAAAGGCCCCAACACCATCTGGGACCAGCTCCCGTTCCCACCACGGGTCTCTCGAGGTGGATACCAATCTTTGTGGCACGGGGGGAATAACGGTGTTGGGAGAGGGCAGCGGGCTCACGAGGACACCGCTCTTGAAGCTGTTTGTGTCCCATGGTTGGCTGGAGGAGGTGGCCTGTGTCCTGCCATCCTGCTCTCCTCCAAAAGGGAGAATCAACTGAGAAGTTTGGGCACAGCTCTGAGCACAGCCAGCACAGCCTGGGCACGTGGACAGTGGGACAAAGGGGACAGGATCCTTCTCCAACTGACCGGCCATTTTCCCCCCAGGGTGCCAGCACCTTATCAGGTGGTGTTTGTCCATCCACCCCTCGGACAGGCCATCATTGGAAGACCTATTGTGCCATCCTTGGGTGCAGGGCATTTGCCTGCTCTAGAAGACAGGAGAGATCCACGTGCTCACTTTGATCCAGGGGCCTGGCAAGTAACACCTCCACACATCTCTTGGCAATAAGAAACAAAGAAAACCAGATTTTTTTGTCATGCCTGTAGCACTGAGGGGGGATCATCCCACGGGAACATGCACCTCTTTGTGCTGGAGCTGGGCTGCAGACCCGGTCTCCCAAGTGCTGGTGGCCACCATCCAACCTGGTTTTGCTCGTCCCGCTTCACAGACAGCTGGGCCCTCGGCAGAACACTGACAGCCTGGTCTGGCCCCCAGGGAAGGAGAAGGGGCCTCTGGAGAAGCTGTGCCGGGTGGGGCTGCTGCTGGAGACATCGAGGACGACGTCAGGGATGACAAGCTCTTTGTTGTTGACCTGGACACTGGCGAGCTGAAGATGATGGACTTTGATTCTGGCCCCTTCCTCCAAGCCGTGCTCCACACGCCGTTTGCAGATGAGTCCACACCCAGGGGGTGCTCCCGGGCATTGCTCAGCCTGGCTGGGCACCAAAGGTTCCCCCTTTGCTGGCGGGGAACCCGATGAATTCTTCAGCCGGCTGCCAAGCTGCTTCTTGGCAGGAGGGTGGGCTGGGCTCTGGGCTGGGTGTGAAATGGGAGCCCGGCTCTGCCCCCAGCCTCTGCCACTGCCCCTTTGCTGGGCGGGGCTGGGGCAGGGGCAGCCAGCCTGCCAAAAACCAACCCCCGTGGGGGGAGCAAAGGTGGGGCTGCAGAACACCAGCTGCTTTGGGCTGCAGGCCGGGAAAGGCTTGGGCTGCCTTGGCTTAGGAGCCTTTCTTTGGGGCAATGCAGCAGGGCAGGGAGAAGGCCTGGGTTTTCCTTACCTGGAGGAGGAGCTTTCCTTTGGTGTGGAGGGGTTGGGCCTTCCTCAGAACCCTGACACAATGTTAACATTTTACCTTTTTGTCTTGTTTCCACTTTTTGTTTGTAATCTCTTGTCATGAATTTGTTGTTTGTTTTTGAGGGAAGAGTTGGAGCTGGTGCCCAGTCTGGATTGGGAAGGGCTGGGACCATCCCTGGAGTGGATCTGACGTCCCCTCTGAGAAGGCTGAGGACATCCTTTGGGACACGCTCTTCTTCTGGCAGCAGATCTTGTGAGGTAGATCCTCATCTTGCCCATCTTCTCAGCAGGAGTGGGATAATGGCTTTTGGGAGATGGCAGCAGGCACATGAACATCCCGCTCTTGCAGCTGCTGAGGAGGTTGATCTCCTGGGCTTGGCTGGAGGAGGTGGCACCTGTGTTGAGTAATTTCTGAAATCCAATTGATCTGGGACGATCCCAAATGACAGTTTAGTTTTCACCTTGCTCGAGCTGTATCTCAGCTGTTCTCTGAACAGTTCTCTCCCCCACCTGCCTGTTACTTCCCAACTGCTCCCTCTTTTCCCTGCAACGAGTTCCCAGCTTGTCATGGTCTCCATCAAACCATTGATAGAAGAAATAGAAACTCTACTCCCAGTACCCCGGAGTGCCCAAATGAGGAACAATGTAATCCTGGAAAAGTTCTAGAGAATTAGATAAGGGATGTCCCAAGCAAGCAGGATGTAAACTAAGCCCTACGTACCCAGATAAAAGAAGCACAATGGTGCTGTGCTGCTCAAGAACTGAGCAGCACAGATGACAGAGAAGGCCTGGAAGGACCAGAAAAGGACTTCCAATAGGGGTGTGACTATGTAAAGCAGAGTAATGAATATGTATTCAGTAAGCAAGGCTATCAAATGCACATGTAAAGAGTGTGTGTAATAAAAAGCCCTGTCTGTCATTTGGCACACTGGGTTAGAGGAACTCTCCTCTGAACCTCCAGCATGCTGAACAAAGAAGAATGCCCTTTTTAACATCTCCAAATTGGGGTTGAGAAGTTTGTTTCTGCTGCTTTTGGGTGTAATTTTTGGCCCCCCAGACAGGACACCTCTGCCTGATCTCCCACGGATCCAAGGGATCTCTGGATCTTCAACCAGCACCAGGATTTTGCTGGAGAAGAGCACAGATCCCCAGCCCAGTCTGGGACACAGGTAAGATCCCACTGGATAATAAGGAATTCTCTTTGGGAATCCTGCCCATGTCAAACATATGGATCTTTCAGCGCACTGGGGGGTTCTTTGGTATTTTGGGAATCCTACTCATCTGAGACCTGTGGATCTTCCAGCCCTTTGGGTGAGTTATTTTGTATTTTGGAATTTGGTATTCGGCTTTGTTTTATCAATCAATATTGTTGTGTTCTTATTTGTTTCTGTATTGTAACATTTTGGGTCTACTGTTTAGAGATGGGGAGTGGGCAATCTGAAGGGGGAATTGTGAAGTCCCCACTTTGTTGCATTTTGCAATTTTGGATGAAGTTTGGCAGCCCCCCCAGAGGAACAGCTCCCAGGGAGAATTTAATGAAGTGTTGGAATCAATGGGTGGCTGTTCTGGAACATTGAATTATAATCCATTGTTACAGTTGATGCTGTTTCAGAATGGGAACAGAAGTGGAAGGAGGTTATGTGTGTTGATGTGGTTTTCACTTTGCAGAACCCTGTGAAATGGCAGAAGGATTGTGGTGTGAATGCAGCGCCCTCAGAGCCCTTGGTGTGAGCCCGGAAAGGAAAATCAAGGGAAATGGTTAAAGCCTTGTTGTTCCATGTGGAGCACAGGAGAACTTTGTTCTCATCGTCTCCCCGATAAGGAGGAGGACTCAGATCTTCTGGTTGGCCCCACGGGCAGGTTGAGTGGGGGAACAGAAAATCAAGATGCAGAAACCAATCTTGCAGGGGAACTGGCATGTGAAGAGGCAGATTTAGCATGTCCAGAAGAAAAGGTAGAGAGAATGTGTCAGAGAGAGAGCAGAGAGCTTCAGTACAGCTGCAGGAAGAACTAGAGCTAAACAAGGAGGGATGGGAGTGGCCCCCCTGTGTGATAGAACTCAGACTAGATGGCAAAAGCATCCACCTGCAGTGGATATTATCTGGAATGAAACATGCCAGGCCAAAGGCAATGAACACGTCAAAATTCTTTACAATGAAGCAGGTTCACAGGGAAGAGCCTACTGACTGGAAGAAACAGCACAAAAATATATGAATATCCATCCTGAAACACAGGGGGGAAGGACTCAACTGGCCCCCATATTTGTGGGGCAGTCCTCAGATGTGGTTAGGAGGAAATGACAAAAAGCTGAGGGACAAGATCAAGATCATTTCAGGACATTGTTGGAGGTTGGGAGAATCAGCAGGAATCAACTCAGCAGAAAGAAGTTTCAGTTATGGAAGAAATCCCAGAGGAAATGGTGCCCCTGGGGAGAGGAAGAAGATGAGAGCATGGGCAGCCTGCTTCAAACATCCCCCCCAGGAGACTTGGGATCAATCCATGTGCATCCTGTAAGAAAGATGGACACTGGAAATGGGATTGTCCGCAACTGAAACTTCAGAACCCTCCGAACCCTCTCGTGGCATCACTGAAGATGACTGAGGGGGCACCAGAGGATTCTTCCCCATCAGAACATCTGGTTCCAGCCAAGCTAAGTACAATTGGTTGTGGCTGTGGGAACTTGTTCCCCTGTCTTAAATAAGGGAAAATGAAACTCAAGTCACAATTCTGGAACAATTGTCTGGTGTGACAGGGAATTGGGAAACTGGGCCATTTTTAATGGTGTGGATTTGAAATTGGGAAAACAGTGGTTGGCTCCCCAGTATGTCCCCAATTCCCCAAAGCCTCTGCCTGGGAGAGATCTCTTGGAAAAATTAAATGCCACAATACAATTTAAAAATGATAAAATATAAGTTATTATTGCAGAGCCTAATTCTGTGGAAGATTCTAGTTTTGCATGAGTCTCCAAAAGCGGAACTAATCCATCTGCCAACGTCACTTGGGGATGCAGTGATTCCAATAGGATGGGCTGGAGAGGTGCCTCCATGATCCAAAAGAGCAGAACTTGTGAGAATTCCAGTGAAACCTGGAGTGGGGTTGGTCAGGCCAAAGCAATAGCCTTTGAAAATGGAAAGTTGTGAGGGATTCTCACTCTCTGTAGAAAAACTGATGAAATTTTGCTTGTTAAAAGAATGTGAATCTAAATGTAATGCTCCAATTTTGCCAGTCAAGCAGGCAAATGGAAGGCTATCCCAGTTAGTCCAAGACCTCAGAGCTATAAATAATTGAGTAGAAGATATACAAGCAGTTGTAGCGAATCCGTACACTTTGCTAACTCCCTTAAATGAAAGTTTAATATGTTTCACAGTATTAGATTTGAAAGATGCCTTTTTCTGTCTCCCTTTAAGTTGTGAAAGTCAAGAGCTTTTTGCTTTCAACTGGGAAAATCCAAAAACAGGGAGGAAAACCCATCTGACTTTGGTGGTCCTCTTGCAGGGGTTTAAAAATAGCCCCCCAGTATTTGGAACTCAATTGGCAAAGGAACTGGAGGAATGGAAAAGTCAAAACCCTCTTGGAGCCTTATTCCAGTGTGTGGATGATATTTTGATAGCCACTGATGCTGAGCAGCAATGTTGGGATCAGACACTATGGAATTTCCTTGGACTGGGTGGATATGGGGTATCCCAAAGACAAAGTGCAAGTAGTCCAGACCCCAGGAGCCTCCCTGGGCTTTGGAATTCTCCAAGGACAAGGGAGGCTGGACCAGGAACAAAAGAAGCAACCTGTCAACTGCCCCAGCCCCAGCAAAGGAAGCCCAGAGCGGGATTGCTTCCAGACTAGAGGAGAAGTGTATTGGGGCAGAGCTGACTCAGGAGACAGCCCCTGGGAAAGTCGTGATTGGGAATTGTTTCCCAGTGGGGGCAGCTTTGTCCAGCATGGAAAACAATTCTCTGGATGCACAGGAACTCCCCCCAGCAGGTCATGGAACTGGGGGCACTCCTCTGCAGTGCCTCAGCCCAGAAAGCAGAACCAATTGTGCTCACTCCAGCTTTGGGATTGAGTCAAGGAGAACAAGTTAATCCTTGGACTTGCTTGAAGATCTCCAGAAACCAACAGAGGCTGCTGTCCTGCATTGCAGAGTGCACCAAGAGGGGGAGACCAAAGCAGAACTGGGGAATCATTTGGCCCAAAAGGCTGCCAAAGAGGCTGCAGAAAAAGGCACTTTAGAGAGTAAAGTTTTGTCTTTAATAGCCCTGACAGAGATACCTCTCCCAGTAGAAAAAAACTAGTGTAGTGCTAAGGATTGTCAGCTCATTGAAACTTTAGGAGCAAAATTTGCTCCAGGAGACTGGGCAGTTACCCCAGGTGGGCAAATAATAGTCCCTGAACCAATCTGGTGTGACCTGGTGGATGGGGAACATGAGGGTATTCCTTGGACTGAAGCAAATCATTGAAACATTTGCACAAGTGGATTATAATAAGTCCAAAACTGCCCCCAATTGTAGAAGCAGTGAGTCAGCAGTGTGGTGTGTGAGAGAAATGATCCAACCCCTGCCAATGCAGTGGGAACAGGTGATGTAAAGTGTAGAAATGTTCCAGGTGAATGTTGGCAGATGGATTTGACTGAATTGCCCAGAAAAGGGGGGTGTAAAGATCTCCTAGTCTTCTCTGAGTGGCCAGAGGTTTTCCTTGTTGCACTAAGAAGGTTTGGAAAGAGACTGCAATCCTGTTCAATGCAATCCTCCCTGTATTTGGGATGCCTTTGGGAATGTCATCAGAGGTTCCCACTTGACTGCAGAAACAAAATGCTTCACTCTTGTTTTGCTCTTCTGAACACAGTTCAAACACTGTTGACATGGGAGGAAAATTTACATCTCTTTTTAGTGCCAAATGTGATCCAAGTGTTGTCTAAAAGTGTATGTATTAAGTAAGCAAGACTCTGTAATGAATCTGTAAACTGTGTGTGTAATGTAAAGCCCTGTCTGGCTGTCCCTGAAGTGCTGAGGCTGAACAACAGCCCCTGAGCCAAAGCTGAGCTCTAGATGAACCTTCCAACCTAATGGGCTGTGTCTCCATGTATCTGCTCATCAGCTAAAACTGTGTCTATTTGTTGGTAAAAATGTGGTGTGATGGGACTCCACCTGTGTATCTGCTCCTGAACAAACAGGTGTGCTTCTTAGTCAGATCTGTTAGTCTGGGCTCATTAGTGAATCCTGTTTGTGTCTGTTCATTAACCAAATATGTCTGATTGTGAGCAAAATCTGATCTTTATGTTTCTGTATCTGGAGAGTGGTCAAGGCCATGGCAGTCGATGTCTGGCCTTGTTTGGCAGCAGATGGGGCAGGGGGAGCCTTGGTTTGGGAGAAGTAGAACATTGCTCCCAGTATTCTGCTCTGGCCAAATAAGGAACAATAGAATCTTAGAGAAGTCCTGGAGAATTGGATCAGGTCTGTAATTCAAGCAAACAGGATGTGAGCTGAGCTCTGGGGACCCAGAGGAGATCAAACCAAACATGATGGTCTCTGTGGGGAAAACCAGTGATGCTGAGAACTGAGGTCAAGAAGGGGACACCTGACTTTGGGCGGGCACCAGATGCCAAAAAACCCACCAGAGACCCCCAAAGAAGACCCCAAATGACCAAATAGGTGCTTGCAATAGGGGTGTGACTGTGTAAAGCAAAGTAATGGACGTGTGTTAAGTAAGGGGAAAACCCAGTGACTCTGGAATCAGTGTGTGTAATCCCAAGCCCTGTCTGTGTCCCTGAGCAGGCTGGATTAGAAAAACTCTCCTGCAGGCCTCCATCACGCTGCCCTAAAGAATGCCTGCTTCTTAACACCCCAAACTGGGGTGAAGGGCTTGGGTTCTGCTGGTTGTGGGGATCATTTCTGGCCCCCAGGTGGGGACCCTGTGCCTGATCTCCCATGGATCCGAGGGAATCTCTGGATCTTCACGCCGGCCCCAGGACTTTCCTGGAGAAGAGCACAGATCCCCAGCCCAGTCTGGGATGTGGGGGAGATCCCATTGGATAATAAGGCATTCTTTTGGGGAATCCTGCTCATGTAAAATGTGTGGATCTTCCAGCACTTTGGGTGGGTTATTTGGTATTCCACAATTTGGTGTCTGGCTTTGTTTTATCCACTGATCATTGTTTTGTGTTTGTATTTGTCTCTGTACTGTAACATTTGCACAGGTGGGTTAGGGGTGCAAAACTGACCCCAGTTGTACAAGCAGTGAGTCAGCAGTGTGGTGTGTGAGAGAAATGATCCAACCCCTGCCAATGCAGTGGGAATAGGTGATGTACAGTGTGGAAATGTTCCAGGTGAATGTTGGCAGATGGATTTGACTGAATTGCCCAGAAAAGGGGGGTGTAAAGATCTCCTAGTCTTGGGGGATACCTTCTCTGGGTGGCCAGAGGTTTTCCTTTGTGACACCAACCGGGCTAGGGAAGTGAGTGGAATACTGTTGAATCCAAGAATCCCTGGATTCGAGGTACATTTGGGAATGTCATCAGACAGAGGTTCCCACTTGATTGTAGAAGTGGTACAAGAAGTCAAATCATGGATGCATTATTCCAGAATTCCAAAGGCCAGAGTCCCTTGGGTAATTGAGAGGTTGTCTGAGAAGAAACAAAATGCTTTAGTCTCATTTTGCTCTCCTGACAATAGTTAATTGGGTCTTGAACTGGGAGCAAAATTTACATCTCATTTTAGTATCAAATGTGACCCAAGTGTTGCCTCCAAGGGATTGTTGGGTGTGCACTCATTTACCTGAAAAGACAAGAAGCCATTCACCATTTCTGCCTCCCCTATTCTGGTAGAAATGATTCCTGGTCACTGGGTGAGCACTTGCGTTCCCCAAAAAGTAGACCCAGCAGTCAGTGTGCAAGTACACCCCCATCTCTGACAATCCTGCCTGTGTCCAAAGCTGTGACCCCCTAAAGGGACAGGAGAACTGGACTGTGTTAATGAAAGGGGCACGTTTGTGGGAAATCACACCCAATGTCCTCAAACCCTTCCTGCTGGGGAAATGACTGATCCTTGGCCGGTCCCCAGTGGAACAGGGTGGTGTTGGCTGTGTGGAAATAACATCTGTGAAGGGTTGTCCCAAAGCTGGAAGAGCATTTGTATTTTAGCTTGCATCAGAATTCAGTGCTGTAGCTGTTCTAATGCCTCGAGCTGTAAAATGAAATAAAGCTCCTAAGACACTCCTAAACTCCTTCAGGAGCTTAGTCTGAAGAAAAGGAGGGATTTGATGTGGGATATAGAACACTGCTCCCAACATTTCTCTATGGCCAAGGAAGGAAAAACATAATCTTGGAGAGGTCCTAGAGAATTCGATTGGGGATGTAACTAAGCAAACAGGATGGAAGCTGAGCTCTGTGCACCCAGAGAAGATCAAAACCAAACATTACAGTCTTTGTGGTGAAAGGTAATGACACTGTGTCTGCTCAGAACTGAGGTCAAGAAGTGGACACCTCAACTTTGGGGGCATCAGATGCCAAAAACATCCACCAGAGACCCCTGAAAAAGACCCCAAAGGACCAACTAAGGACTTGCAATGGGGAGGTGACTATGTAAACCAAAGTAATGTCTATGTATTAAGTAAGGGAGACTATCCAATGAATATGGAAAGTGTGTAATATAAAGCCCTGTCTGGCTGTCATTGAAGTGCTGAGGCTGAACAACAGCCCCTGAGCCAAAGCTGACCTCTAGATGAACCTTCCAACCTACTGGTCTCTTTATCCATGTATTTGCTCCTTAGCTAAAACTGTGTATGTTTGTTGGTCAAAGATGTACTGTGTGAAAAGACTCCCCGTGTATCTGCCCATGAACAAAATAAATGTGCTTATTAGTGAGACCTGTGAGTCTCAGCTCATTAGTGAATGATATTTGTATGTGTTCATTAATCAAATCTTATGTCTGATTGTGAGCGAAATGTGATCTTTATCTTTCTGTATCTGGAGAGTGGTCAAGGCCATGGCAGTCGATGTCTGGCCTTGTTTGGCAGGACATGGGGCAGGTTGACTGCCTTGGTTTTCCCTTAAGCCCTGGCCAGGCTCTGGGTGGAACCCAGGAGGAGAAGGGAGCCAGATGGTTTTGCACACTCGTAGCTCTGTGAGCTTGTTTCTGCAAGGCCAGAAAAGCTGGACCCCCTCCCAGCAGAGATGGAGCCCTGCCCTACGAGTGGACGCCCTGGGTGGGATTCCCCGTGCCCGGGAGGGGTTCTCCAACCCTTGGCTGCGACCAGGGCTCCCCCGCTGCCGTGCGGGCCTGGCTGAGGGGAACAGATGAGGGAACTGGGCAGGGACTTTTCTACTCACTCCAGGCACTCTTGGTAGGAACGATGAGGTGCGTTACTGAGCTCAGCCTTTTGTCATTCTTTGCTGCTTTGCACTGCAGTAAAATTACACACTTGTTCTCCAAAGTTGGTGTCGGTGTCTCTTGTGCTGACCCTTGTCGTGGGCAAAACAGTTCCATGGGGCCCTGCAGTGTCACAATGGTCCCCTGATTCCATGAGACAACATTCCTAATGTACTGTCTAGACTAGAGGAAAATCACAGGAAGAGCCATGGTTTGTTAGGACTTGCTTTGTCTGAATGACCCCCGTGGGGCTTTTGGTGCTGAGTCCTTGAACCTCAGGTACTGAGGGGAGATTGCACAAACCTTTCCATTAGTCAGAGTCAGAAGGAGAACCCAAAATATCTCAAAGCATTAATGGGTCCCACTGAGGGGCATTCCCAATACAGGCTCCTCATGGACTCGCTGGAAGAGAGAATTGGGGGCCATGATTGCACAAAGCTCTCAAAGGCTCAGTTTCCAAAGGAAGTACCAAAGCTCCTTAAAAAACCTGGAGTACCTACTGACAGAGCCTCTCAAGGGACTAATTAAAGCACATAATTGGAGAACATGATTGAACAAACCTCTCCTAGACTCAGAGTCAAAAGGAAAGGCAAAGGACCTGAATAAACCTTTAGTCCCTTCAAGCATTAACAAGCCCCATTGAGGGCCCTTCCTGACCAAGACTCTTCAGGGACTCATTAGAGCATAGAACTGGAGGTCAGGATTGCACAAACTTCTCCTGAGATTCCAAAGAAAAACCCAAAGGACATTGAAAACCCTGCAGCCCCTTGAAGCCTTCAGGAGCCCCCCAAGGACCATTCCTGACAAAGCCTCCCCAGGGACTCTCCAGTAGATCCTTGGAGGCCGTGAGTGCAGGGAGGCAAAGGCTCTGTGCAGGCAGCTGAGATGTTGAGCACAGCCTGGCTTGGTTGGAGGCAGCAGAAAGGCCCAGCCCTGACCCCCAGCCCGGGGAAGGCAGATCCTGTCCCTCACACCTCGCTCAGGGCTCTGCCGGGGGCACTGCCTTGGGGGGTGACGCTGAGGGAAGGACAAGGGGGTGCCAGTGCCCAGCCTGCCCGGGCCCTTTGCTGTGCCCTGCCAGCAGCAGCCTCCCCGTGCTGTGCCCAGGCTGCTCCTTTCAGCTGCGGGCACAGACAGGCCCAGCTGTGCCTGCTGCTGTCCCATCCTGCGCTCAGCACGAGGGACGGGGCAGCCCAAAGAGAAGCCCCGTTGCTGGAGGGAGCCCAGGCCCTCTGGCAGAGGGGATCTCCCAGGGCCTGTGCCAGCCAGGGGCCTTGTGCTGGACTGTCACAGGCCAGGGCAGGGGCAGCTGGAGAGCCCCTGGCCCAGCCTTGAGTCACAGGCTGAACCATCAGCTCCTGCTGAGAGAAGGGACCTCGCAGGCCCTTCCCCAGCCACCTTCCTGCTCTTGACCTGTCCCCTCCAGGGGCACAAGTGACCTCACAGCCCCTTCACAGCCACCAGCTTCCTACTGGGTGATGAATTCCTGAGGCACAACTGACCCCTTGATAACTGTACCCAACCATCCCCCTCCTTGTGGCCCAGTAAATGATGGGACCACATAAACTTGTTTCCTCAAATGTGTCCAGTAGATTTCCATGATTTCAGTAGAGAGATGTTCCTCACAGGAACTGCTGTGTTTGTACTGGTGCATTTGATCACTCTACTTCTGCCTCTCTGTCTATTCTGTCTTCAAAGAGCTCTCCAAGGAAAAGATTCCTTGAACTGTAGAATAGCAGAGGCTGGCAGAGCCCCCTGAGCAGCACTGCCCTGGCTGTGGCTGGGCTGCAGTTCCCTCTGCCCAGAGCAGCCCCTGTCCTGCTGGGTTGGTGCTCGTGGCTGCTGTTGGTCCCAACCCAAGGCTTTGGCTGTCCCTGGGCAGTGCTGGCCCCACAGGAAGCGTCTCTGCAACCACCCCACCCAATGGGCTGGGCTGGGCAAGTGTTTCACAGGGGACATGGCTGGGACAACTGGGCTGGACTGACCCAAGGGATATTCCATTCCATGGGATGGCATGATCAGCAATAACTGAGAGAAAGGAAGGGAGAAAGGGCAGGGAGGAGGGGGGGAGACATGGATGCTCTTTATTAATTCATTTTGAGTGGGGCCTTGAGCAACAACAGGCCTTGGAGCAGATCAAACAGGAGACAGCCCGTGCAGTAGCTCTGGGCCCTGTTGGAACAGGACCAGCTGTGCAAAATATCCCCTGCATGGCAGCTGGGGAGCATGGTCTCACCTGGACCCTCTGGCACAGAACACCAGGAGAAACCCGAGGTCGACCATCAGGGTTTTGGAGCCGGGGTTATCGAGGATCAGAAGCCAACTGAAAAGGAGATACTGGGGATTCGAGCCGCCTCAGCAGTTGCTGGAACAGAAGCGTGTCTCCTCTTGGCACCACGTTTGCCTGTGCTGCACTGGATGTTCAAAGGGAACATCCCCTCAGTACATCATGCAACCAAGTGCTCCATGGAGCAAGTGGAGCAAGCTTTGATCACACAGCGAGCCCAAATGGGAAAACCCAGTTTCCCAGGGATCCTGGAAGAGATTATGGACTGGCCAGAAGGCAGGGATTTTGGAGCACTGCCTGAAGAGGTGACTCATGCCCAAGAAGCACCACTATATAATGAGTTCCCAGAAAATGAAAGAGATCCATCTGTTAACTGATGGATCTTACCGAGTGGTAGGAAACCATGGGAGATGGAAAGCTGCTGTGTGGAGTCCCACACGACGGGGCGTTGAAGCTGCTGAAGGAGAGGGCGAGTCAAGCCAGTTTGCAGAAGTGAAAGCCATCCAACCAGACCTAAAGATTGCCAAAGGAGAAAAGTGGCCTGTGCTACACCTCTACACTGACTCCTGGATGGTGGCTAATGCCCTGTGGGGGTGACTACTGCAATGGAAGAAGGCCAATTGGCAACACAGGGGTAAAGCCATCTGGGCTGCTGCATTGTGGCAGGACATCACTGCACGGGTGGAAAACACGACTCTGAAAGTGCATCACGTCGGTGCTCACGTGCCCAAGGGTCGTGCCACTGAAGAACATCAGAACAATAAGCAGGTGGATAAGGCTACCAAGATTGGAATGGCCCAGGTAGACTTGGACTGGGAGCAGAAGGGTGAGCTCTTTATAGCCTGATGGGCCCATGGAACATCAGGACATCCGGGAAGAAATGCAAGGTACAGGTGGGCTCGTGATCCAGGGGTCGACCTGACCATGGAGGCCATCACACAGGTCACTCATGAATGTGACAAGTGTGCAGCAATTAAGGGAGCCATGCAAGTAAAATCTGCCTGGAATAGAGGGCGGTGGCTGGATTTCCAATATGGTAAGGTCTGGCAAATTTACTGCATTGGACCACTGCCACATACACACCAGGGCAAGAGCTACAGACTCATCATGGGGGAGGCAACAACTGGCTGGCTGGAAACATATCTTGTAAACCAGGCCACTGCTCAAAACACCATCTTAGGCCTCGAGAGGCACATTCTGTGGTGACATGGCACCTCAGAGAGAACTGAATCAGATAATGGGACTCACTTCTGGAATAATCTCACAAGTTCTTGGGCAAAGAAACATGGCATCGAATGGATCTATCATATCCCTTATCACCCACAAGCCTCTGGAAGACTGAGAGGTATAATGGACTGTTGAAAACCATGTTGAGAGCATTAGGTAATGGGACATGGAAACATTGGGAGGAAATTTAGCTGAGGACACTTGGCTGGTCAACACTGGGGGATCTGCCAACTGCCCTGGTCCTGCCCAAAGAAAACCCCTACACACTGTGGGAGGGGATAAAGTCCCGGTACTACACATGGGGAAGTGGGGGGGGAAGTCAGTGTGGGGTTCTCCTCCCATGAGAAAAGGCAAACCCATCTGTGGGATTGTCTTTGCTCAGGGACCAGGGTGTACCTGGTGGGTAATGAGGGAAGATGGGGAGACCCGCTGTGTGCCTCGAGGAGATTTAACCTTGGGGGAAAGATGATCTGTGTTCTGAGTTGTGTGTTGCAGGAGGTAAAGTAGCAGGAATGACATGAACCAATGAAGAACCAATTGTGTGAGGAGGAAGGAGAGTGCAATGATGACCCGGGACGGGCTGGTGTCAGTGCCCAACGATTGTGTTGCTTCTCCTGTCCTGAGTACCCATCCTGATGGAATGGAGCCCAACATCTGGAGGGGTGGAAGAAGGCCATGAAAATGGGAAAATAAGACCTATCCGTGAAAGGGCAGGGAATAGTAGTTAATGAAAATGTATAAATATGTACGTTGGGTCTAAAGACAGTTTAGGAATGTAGTTTAAGTAGCATGTGTTGGTAAGGAGGGATCTCAGTAATGAGGAAAAAATACAATGGAATAGTCAGAAGATAAATAAATTATGTGGAGTCTGACACAAATGGTGTGGAATAAGGGGTGGAGACTGTATTGGGTCTGGCTGAGCTGGAATTCGTTTCCCCACAGAAGCCCTCCCAGTGCTGTACTCTGCACTGGGAACTGGAAAGGTGTTGATAACACACTGGTGTTTGGGCCACTGCTGAGCGGGGCTGGCACAACATCAGCACTGTCACATTCCTCCCCAGTTGAGGGCAAGACCCTGGGAAGGGACACAGCCAGGTCAGCTGACTCCAACTGACCAAAGTGACATTCCAGACAATGGGAGGTCAGGTCAGCTATAAAAGCTGAGGCCTGGAGCAGGAGGGGGGCATTCATTGTCTAATGGCTGCCTGCTGAGGAACCCTCACAGGTACCCAAGCCCTGCTCCTCGGGAGTGGCCGACCATGGCTGCTCATGGGGAGTAGAGAACAAACCCTGCTGTCTTTGGCTTCTGCGCGCTCAAACTTCGCTTTAGTTTTTGCTTATCCCCACCCACAAGTTGTTTTTTTTTCCCACCTTACTCTCTCCCCTGTCCCACTGGGAAGGGGAGTGATAGAGCAGCTGGGAGGGCACCTGGTGTCCAGCCAAAGTCAACCCACAACACACCTGAACACTTCCAGAGACTCCATCCCCTCCCTGGGCTACTTGTTCCAATGCCTGAACACTCCTTCAGTGGAAAAAGGTTTCTTTAATATTTAATATGAACCTTGCCCAACGCGATTTAAGGCCATTCCCTCACAACCTTTCACTACAGTCTTGGTAGAAGAGACCAACCCTGACCCCACTAAAACCTCCTTTCAGGTCATTGTAGAGAGCAATGAGGTCCCCCCTGAGCCTCCCCTTCTCCAGACTCAACAAGCCCAGTTCCCTCAGCCGTCCCTCAGCAGACATGTTTTCCAGAGCCTTCCCCAGCTCCATTCCCTTCTCTGGACACGCTCCAGCCCCTCAAGGGCCTTTTTGCACTGAGGGACCAGAACTGGACACAGCACTCAAGGTGGGGCCTCCCCAGTGCCCAGCACAGAGGGGCAATCAGTTCTCTGCTCCTGCTGGTCACACTCTTCTCCACAAAGGCCACAATGCCCTTGGCCTTCTTGCCCCTCTGGGCACACTCTGGCTCATATCCAGTCTCTGTCAAGCAGCACCCCCAAGTCCCTTCCTGCTGAGCAGCTCTCCAGCCCCTCTGCCCCCAGTCTGGAGCGTTCCAGGGGGTTGTTGGGAGCCAAGGGCAGGCCCTGACACTTGGCCTTATTGATCCAGCCTGTCCAGATCCCTCTGCAGAGCCTTCCTGCCCTCCAGCACATCCACACTCACACCTAACTCAACTCACACTCACTCAACTTGGTGTTGTCCACGACTTTACTGAGGGGGCACTCGATCCCCTGGCCCAGATCATCCACAACGATGTTAAACAGGAGCAACCCCAACCCTGAGCCCTTGGGAACCCCACTAGTGACTGGCCCCACCTGGATTTCCTTCCATTCCCCACCACTCCCTGGGCCATCAGCCACTTTGTCACCCAGCAAACAGGTCCCTGGGCAAGCCATGAGCAGCCAGTTTGTGCAGGAGATGCTGGGGGAGATGGTGCCAAAGGCTTTCTGGAATTCCAGAGAGACACATCCTCAGCCTTTCCCTCAGCTGCTGAGCGGGTCCTTCGTCAGAGAAGGAGATGAGGTTGGTCAGGCAGGACCTGCCTTTCCCAACCCCACGCTGGCTGGGCCTGATCCCCTGGTTGTCCTGCCCGTGCCATGGGATGGCACTGAGGAGGATCTGCTGCATGGACTTCCCCGGTCCTGAGGTCAATGGGACAGGCCAGGAGTTCCCCAGATGCTCCTTTTGGCCCTTCCTGGGGATGGGCATCCCATTTGCTTGTTGCCAGTCAGCTGGGACTTGTGCAGTTGTGCAGCACTGCTGGGCAATGAGTGAGAGTGGCTTGGCCAGCTCTTTCTCCAGCTCCCTCAGGACTCTTGGCTGCATCCCATGTGGGCCCAGGCACTTGGGGGGGTCTCACTGGCAGAGCAGGTCCCTGACCATTTCCTCCTGCATTCTGGGGGCTTCACTCAGCTCCCCATCACCAACTGCCAGCCCTGGGAGCTGGGGATGCTGAGGACAACTGCTTTGGGTGTTAAAGACTGAGGTAAATAAAGCAATAAGTAACCTCATGGAACCAAGGACCACTGTGACACTGCAGGGCCTTCTGGAGCCCTGGGACACTGGGCAATCTCATGGAATCAAGGCAGCACTGTCACCCTGGGAAAACTCCTGGAATTCAGGGCCCATTGTGACACTGCAGGTGTCACACATGGAACAAAAGAAACCCTGGGATGCTGCAGAAACTCCTGGAACCAAGGGACCATTGTGACATTGAGGGGGCTCATGGAATCAGGAGTCCATTGGGACAATCTCGGGCCTTGTGAAATCAAAGGAATTCTGGGACACTGTCAAACCTCCTGGAACCAAGGGTTCCTGCTGACATGTGTGTCCTCCTGGAACCAAGGGAGCCCTGAGATATTTCTGAACCTCAAAGAATCCAGGGGCCACTGTGACCCTGCAGAACCTCCTGGGTTCCAGTGGTCCTTGTGAAACTGCAGGCTCTCCTGGAACCCAAGGATTCCTGGAACACTGCAGAGCTCACGGAACCAAGGGGCCACTGTCCCACTGCAGCTGCTTCTGAAGCACGAGGGACCCTGGGACAATGGGAAATCTCCTGGAATCCAAAGGGCATTTGGGGACTGCAGGGCCTCATGGAACTAAAGGAACCTTTGGAGACTCTGGAAGCTCATGGAATCCAGGGGCCATTGGGACATGTGGGGCCTCCTTGAACCAAAGGAACCCTGAGAATTTCTGTGGGAACAAGTTAAGGCAGCAGCAGCTGCATTCAGTTAATCAGGATCAACCAGGAGTGTTTTGGCCTTGACTGGTGTTTTCCATCCAGAGAGGGCTGTTTGCCAAAGTGGAAACCACTTGGAACGCTCTGCATGGCAGCCTGTGTTTTTCTCTGGTGGCTGAACACAGCCAGCACATGAGGGGAGGGGAATGTGTGGGATCAGGGCACTGTTTTGGGGCCACGCTGGGAATTCTGGTGGACTAAAAGACAAAGCCCAGGCGCTGTTTCCAAAGGAACCCCAATGAAAGAGGGACACCGGAAAGATGGGCGGACAAATCCTGAAATGGAACTCTGTGTGTGCAGCCTCATTTTCTCCTTCAGTGACCACAGGAGAGGGGGGAAAAAACAGGGGTTGTGACCCCAAAACTGTTCTGGGGGGAAATTAGGGATTGAGGGGAAAATGGGAAAGTGGGAGGAACAGGGAGAAGGGTGGAAAAGGGGGGTGGTCTGGCAGGTCTGATGGTCCCATGGGGGTCTTTGGGCACAGGGGGGTGGACTCCTGAGCTCCCAACTTCCTGTGGGGTGCTGGGGGCTGCTGGATCCAATCCCAGCCTTGGATTATGCCAACACTTTCAGTTTAGAGGAATTAGAGAGGTGTGATTAAACCACTTTTGTCACCCAGGTTTTAATGATGGCAAATCAGATCAGTTGATAGAAATGAGTTATTTAGGGTTACAATTGATCAGACAAACGATCTTAATCAGAATTATTTCCTGTACAATAGAAACACTAAAACTATCAGTAGTACAGGATAAGATAGGACAGTGCTCTACACTAAAGCAATTGTTGAAGCAATTCTACTAAAGCTGGCAGAAAAGCAATAATTCTTAATTAGAGATGGATGGAACTCCCCCAGACCAACGCTTGTGGGGAGATCTCTGCTCTCAACCTCCAGGAGTGACCTTGGGGGGTCCCCAGCCAAGGCAGGAATCTCCACACAACCCCCAGGAAGGGTTCTGTTGGAAGAAGCTGCCCCTGTGAAAGGGGACTGGCCCTTTGTGGTCGAAAGGGATGGACTGACAGTCACTGGACTCCAGGGGTTGCCTCCCCATCAGGGGGTTCATTGGGGGTGGAAGCAGCGGCCAAAGCTCTTCCTGCAGTCGGGGCACTCGTAGGGTGCCCTTACCGGTGAGTCCGTTGGTGTTGGGTCAAACCAGAGCTCTCGGTGAAACTCTTCCCACACTCCCCACACTTGTAGGGCCTCTCCCCGGTGTGGATGCGCCGGTGGGTGACGAGGTGGGAGTTCCGGTTGAAGCCCTTCCCGCAGTCGGTGCAGCGGAAGGGCCTCTCATCCGTGTGCGTCCGGTGGTGCTGTACGAGAGCTGAACTGGTCTGAAACCTCTTCCCACATTCCAAGCACTTGTAGGGCCGTTCCCCGGTGTGGATGCGCTGGTGTTTGTGGAGGGTGGAGCTGTCACTGAAACTCTTCCCACATTCCCCACACGTGTAGGGTCGTTCCCCAGTGTGCAAATAACGGTGGGTGCGGAGGTTGGAGCTCTGCCTGAAGCTCTTCCCACATTCCCCACACGTGTAGGGCCGTTCCCCCGTGTGGATGTGCTGGTGGGTGAGGAGGTGGGCGCTCTGCCTGAAGCTCTTCCCACATTCCAAGCATCTGAAAGGCTTCTCCCTGCTGGGAGGCTGCTCAGGGACCACCAGCTCAGAGCTCCCCCTCAAGCTCCGGCTGCCTTCCCGGCACAGGTTGGCTCTTTCCTCCTCAGAGCACCCTGGGCTGGCTTTGGAGCCCCTCCTGCGGGGGGATCTCCGGCCCTTTTCCTCCCCGCTGCCTTCCTGCGCCGGGGAGCCCTTCAAAACGGCCTCTCCCACCAGGCTCTGCCGGGGGGATTTGTCCTCCGGGCTCTCCGTCCTCAGCTCGGGGCCTGGGGCAGGAAGCAAGAAGGACAGGGAGGGGATTTGCCTCTGGCCCAGAGGGAAGGCCAAGGACATCCCCCCAACTCCGGCCCCGGCAGGACGGCGGCGCCAGCGGGGTTGTCCTGCAGCCGGGGCCATGCTCGGCTGACAGAGCCAGCACAACACCCGCCCAAAGGGACACTGACTTCCTCCTCACCTGCCTGGGGAGCCCGTGGCATCTTCCTCTTCCTCGCAGCCTCCTCCTCCATCTGCCCAAGCTTTGGGAAGCAGAAATCCTGCTGGGGGGGAAAACAAGGGCTGAGCACGTTGGCTTGGGGGTTCCTCCTGCCCAAGTCTATCTCTAGAACTCACCGGGCATCCTGTGTCCATAAAAACCTCCAAAACACCAAGATTCAGCCCAGAAAAACCCAAACCACTAAAATTCAGGAAAAAAACCCCTAAGAAATAGCGAGATGAACCCCCCCAAACTGCAAAAAGTTAAGTTTCAGCTGAAAAATACTCCAAAATATGAAGATTCAGCCAAAAAAAATTCTCCCAGAAGTTCCCCCTCTCTGGTCTTTGCCCTCTGGGGTTCAGAGAGTCTCTCCTCTGGGGGTCCCACTTAGGGATGCTGTGAGTTTTGGGGGTCCCAAGGGTCCCTTCTCCTCTGACTCTTGCCTTCGGGGTGCTGCGTTCCCAGATATTCCCCCTCTCCAGGTTCTCCACTCTGTTGTCCCGGGGATCCCAGGGTTCCCCGCTCTCCAGGCTTCCCCTTCTCAGCGCCCCCTCTCCAGGCTCTTGGGGCTCTCGCAGCTCCCCCCTCTCTCCAGCCTCCCCCACTCTCCAGGGATCAAGGCATGGGGACACTGAGGCACCCCCACAGCAACCCCACTCCCGCTCTCCCCCCTCCCCTTAGCCCCCCTCTCCCATCCCTTTCCCATCGGTGCCCCAAACCCCAGCTCCCCCCAGCTCCCTTTTGGGGGTGACCCAGCGCCCCTGGCACTCCCTCTGGGGGTCCCACCTGCTCTTTTTGCTTCTCTCGCCCCTTTCCCATCGTGGCTGCTCCGCTCACCGACAGCTGCAGGAAAGGCAGGGACAGGAGCTGAGCAGCAACAGCAGGAGAACAATCAACCCCCATCTAGTGGGTGCCCGGGAAGGGGGAACTCGTCCCAAATATCCTGGGGGCAGCGCAGGGGTCGGGACATACTCAGGTTGCGAGCACAGATTTCCCTGCAAAGCCCGCAGGGAGTCAAGCTCTGGAGCGTAGATTGTGCCCCATGGATGGGATTGCAGAGGCTCCCACAGGTCCCCAGCATCAATCAGGAACCAGGAATATACACAAAAGGCCCCCCAAAGATTTCTGGGGGAGTGTCCTGGAGGGAGGGGACAGTGTCACCCCACCAGGACGGGCTGGCAAGTGGGAGGCTGCTCCAGGGCTCTGCAAGAGGCCTCGTGCTCTGCTCGGCCCCAGCACTGGCTGGTCCCAACACCCCCGGCTGCCCCCGGCCCTGGGCAGCTCTGCTGCCACAGGCTGTGCCCTCACAATGTGTCCCTGCAATGGCCCTGCCTGTAACTCACCTGGGGCCCTGCCCATAACCCTGTCCCTTGGCTCTCTCTCTGCCAGCTCAGTGTGGGGCACACGGGCTGGGGGTCCCTCCCAAGCCCCCTGGGCAGCCGGCGTTGGCTGGGGGGATGTGAGGGCTGGGCCTGCTCAGCACAGCCCCGGCCTCGTGCCCAGCGCCTCTTTCCTGCCCCACACAAGAGCTTCCCGGCCCCCCCAGGGCTCCCCTGCTGCTGCCTCTGCTCCTGGCCCTGCCTTTGCTGCTCCCTTGCCTGGGGCAGCGGCTGCAGGGGGGGGATGGCAGCAGCTTCAGCTCCACGGCACTTCCTGGGGGGAGCTCAGCCCGGGGGGACGGGCAGGGACCTGATGGGGATGGACAGGGGCCCAGCACGGACAGCCAAGGCCTGCAGGGGAAGGCACAGGGACAACCTGGCCCCCCACACTGCCAGGGCTGTCTCTGCTCCTCCTTGCAGGCTCCGTGGCCAGGCACAGTTGGTGTTCCTGGGTGCCCACCATCTCAGCACTTGCAGCCGCTCAAATCAGCGCCCGCAGCTCTGCAGCAAAGCCCCAGCTCACCTGGCACACAGGGGATGGAAACAGCACCTGCTCGGGGATGGGCACACACAGCTTTGTGCCTTCCCCACCACGGGGCTCTCCTTCCTCAGCAGCACCTCTGCCTTGCACTTATTCTCAGCCTCACCTCAGGGACAGCTCTGGGCTCACCTCCGCGCCACTTCTCAGCCTCACCTCAGGGCCTGGGCTCAAGGACAGGAACCTGCAGGGAGGGGAGACGATGTGCAAGCTGAGGGCTGCCTGCTTGCACTGGCCTCTGGGCTTCTTTCTCCTTCTACAACCATCCCAGAACTTAGCCTGCTTTTCTAACACCGCACATTTACAGACTCATGGCTGGGCTTCGCAAACGAAGATTTAGGAAGGGCTCTATCCATGTTTGTTGCAAGTGAGTTGGTGGCTGAAAAGGCCAATACGAGATAGGCATGTCCGGTTGCAAAAGGCACAACAGAAGGACTCCTCAGATGGTATATTCTGCAAGGCACGATTCTTTCTGTGTTGCCTTTACAGACTAACCTTGGAGATATATATGGACAGACATCTCTATCCCCCTGGGGATAGAGCCTCAAGCATGTGCTGCCACAGGAATGGCAATCAGAGAATCACAGAATCAGCTGGGTTGGAAAAGACCTCTGAGATCATCAAGTCCAACCCTTGATCCAACCTTGCCATGCTTTCCAGACCATGGCACTGATGCCACATCCAGTCTCACCTTCAACACCTCCAGGGACGGGGACTCCACCCCCTCCCTGCCCAGCCCATTCCAAGGCCTGATTACTCTCTCAGCAAAAAATTGCTTCCTAATATCCAACCTAAACCTCCCCTGGCACAGCTCCAGACCCAGCCCTCTTGTCCAACTGCTGCTTCCTGGCAGAACAGCCCCACCCCCACCTGGCTACACCCTCCTGGCAGGGACTTGCAGAGAGTCAGGAGGTCTCCCCTGAGCCTCCTCTTCTCCAGCCTCAACACCCCCAGCTCCCTCAGCCTCTCCTCACACCACTTGTGCTCCAGTCCCTTCCCCAGCCTCGCTGCTCTTCTCTGCACCTGCTCCAGCCCCTCCAGGGCCTTCCTGAGCTGAGGGCCCAGAGCTGGACACAGCACTCCAGGGGTGGCCTCACCAGCGCTCAGTCCAGGCCAACAATCACTTCCCTGCTCCTGCTGACACACTCTTCCTCAGCAAGGCCACCATCCACTGGCCCTCTTGGCCACCTGGCCACACTCTGCCTCCTGTTCAGCTTCCTGTCCATCCTCACTCCCAGCTCCCTTTCTGCCTGCCTGCTCTCCAGCCAATCCGGCCCCAGCCCAGGGGGCTGCCAGGGCTTGTTGTGGCCAAAGGGCAGGACCCAGCACTTGGCCTGCTTGAACCTCATCCCCTTGGAATCAGCCCATGGATCCAGCTTGTCCAGGTCCCTCTGCAGAGCCCTCCTGCCTTCCAGCACATCAACACACCCCCAGCTTGGTGTCAGCTGCAAATTTGCTGATGAAATGCCTGGTTCTGCAGGAGCTGCAGATGCTCAAGGGGCAGCAGGACCAAGTCAGGGGCCTGGGGGGCTTTGGGGTCCAGGAGGGTCCTGGGGGAGCTGAGGAGGGGCTTTGGGGATTGGGGGTACAAACCAGGACAGACCAGTATAAACCAGTATCTCCTCACTGCTCCCTGGATCTCTCCTGGAGCTGGGCCACATTGTCATGGGACACCTGAGCTCCCCCAGTGCCCTCCCAGTACAGCCCAGTGCCACCAGTACAGCCCACTGTGTTCCTGTCCCAGGTTGCCGGGTGATCCCTCTTTGGGGGGGTTGGAAGGGATTTGAGGGGGGAGTTGGGGGAGATTTGGGAGGATCTGGGGGAGTTTGGATGGGGATTTGGGAGTTTGGGGGCACCTTTGGGTGCATTTGGGGGAGTTAAAAGGGTTCTTGGAGGCATTGGGGGCGTCAAAGGAATCTGTGGGGGGAGGGGATTAAAGGAAAAAGGAGGGTTGGGGGACATTTGGGGGGGGCTAATGGGGTCTCGAGGAGGAGAGGAGTGGCAGCACCACGAGCGGGTGAGTCCAGAAACCCCCCCTTGGTGTCCCCAGCACCCTCTTGGTGTCCCCAGTTCCCCCCTTGACACCCTGAGACCCCCCCTGGTGTCTCCCATGTCCCCAATTCCTGGGGGATACTGGGACACACTGGGGGGAACCAGGGGGCACTGGGAGGGATGGGGGGGTTACTGAGGGATGCTGGGAGGGCACTGAGTGGGACTCAGGAGTTACTAGGGAATTACCAGGACACACGAGGAGACACTGGCAGGTTACTGGGCCATACTGGGGGTTACTGGGTGCTCACTGGAGGATCACTGGGCCATAGTTGGGGGCAGTGGGAGGTCACTGGGACACACTGGGTTGTCACTGAGGGGGTTACTGGGCCGTACTGAGGGTCACTGGGAGGTCACTGGGCTATACTGGGGCACTGGGATCCCCTTACCCGGATGTGGTACATCTCCTTCTCGGACTTCGGGAGGCACCCCCAAGACTCCTTCCCTGTGGGCTGGGAGATCCCCTAAACCCCACTGCTGGGCTTTAGGGGACCCCCGGGCCCTCCTCCCTGTGGGGTCTCTGTGTGCTGAGTTTTGGGGGTCTCTGGGGTTCGAGGGGGCATTGGGATCCCCTTTCCCTGGGGTCGGTCCGCCGGGCCGGCAGGGGCGCTGTGGCGGGACGGGAAATGGCCAATTGCGCGCGGTCTCACGGGAGTTGCAGTTCCCTCATGAGGACTCCGCCGGTGCGCCTGCGCAGTGCAGCCAGGGCGCTGGGACACGCCCTCCCAGGCTCTGCCTCTCGGGAGCCCCCGAACCCCTCGGCTAAACCCTCCCGAGCCCTCCAGCCTTTCCACCCACAACCGCGCTCCCCGCAGCCCCCGAGGGGATCCCCAGAACCCCGCTCTCCGAGCGCATCCGCACCCTCCGCCGCCATCGCTGCCCCGCAGACAACATGGCGCTCTGCGCACGCCCCGCCTTTCGAGACCCCGCCGCAGCCAATCAGCGCTCGGCCCGTCCCCGCCCCGTCCCTGCCGGCCCCGCCCTGTCGGGTGAGCGGGGCGGGCACGGCGGGAAAGTGGCGGGGGGGGGAAAGAGCGGGTGGGACCGCAAAGGGAGCGCGAGGGGCGGGGGGTCACCCCCAAAGGGAGCTGGGGTGAGCCGGGCTTTGAAGGGACGGTGGGAAAGCCAACTCTGGGAAACTCTCTCGTCAGAGATAAGTTGTGCTGCCAAAGGAAACGCTGACTCCAGAGGGGCCCGAGCGGCGGCAGAGCCTGCGGGGGTGGGGGGGAGGCAGCGGGTCTGCTTGATTCCATGGAGTTCTGGGGAGTCGCAGTGGCCCCTTGGTTCCATGAGGCTCCACAGTGTCACCACGGCCCCTTGGCTCCTTGAGATTCCACAGTGTCCCTGCATGCCTTTGGTTCCATGGGGTCCTGCAGTGTCCCAGTGCCACTTTATTCCACGAGCTTACACAGAATCACAATAGGCCCTTGATTTCAGGAGGTTCCACTGTGTCCCAGGGTCCCTTGGATTCCACGAGGCCCAGCAGTGTCACAGTGGCCCCTTGACTCAAGGAGATTGCCCTGAGTCACAATGGCCCATTAAATTCAGGAGGTTCTGCATTTTCCCAGGGTTTCTTTGTTTCCATGAGACCCTGCAGTGTCACACTGGCCCCCTGGTTCCATGAGGTTCCAAAATGATTCAGCATTCCTGAGGCCCTGTATTGTCACAGTGGCCCTTCTTATCCCATGAGCTTCCAAAATGTCTCAGGGTTCCTTCTGTTCAGCCCCTTGCCAGCCCTGGGCCCCCTTGGCATACTGAGGCACAGCTGACTCCTGCCAGCATTGCCACCCCTCTGCTCCTTGTGTGCCACGGGCTGAGCAGATCCAGGTCACCTCCCATTCCTCTGCCAACCCCCTGGGCCTGCTCTGGGCCCTCCAGGTCCTTGCCCTGCTCCCAAGGGCTGTGGGGGTGTTTAATGGTCAGGGCTTGGGGTTTAGAGCTCAGGGTGGGGATTAGGCAGAAGCTTAGGCAGGTTTGGTGTTCTGCTGGGCCAACCCTGCACACTCCCACTCTCAACTGGGCACTGGCATTTGCTTTGTCAGAGCATTCCTTGAGCACATTCCTGAGGGTGACTTGGCTGTGTGCAGCAGAGCAGTGAGAAAGCCAGTGGCCCAGGCGGCAGCTGCCATGTGGGCACAAGCTCTGCTGCCCAGGAGGGTCCCGTAGTGCAGGGGTTTGCAGATGGCAACGTAGCGGTCGTAGTACATGATGGTGAGGAGGGAAAACTCTGTTCCAAGGAAGAAGAAGAGCAGAAAGACCTGAGCAGCACATCCCTGGTAGATGTGCCTGGTGTCCCAGAGGGAATTGTGCATGGCTTTGGGGACAGTGGTGCAGATGCAGCCCAGGTCTGTGAGGGAGAGGTTGAGCAGGAAGAAGCCCATGGGGGTGTGCAGGTGGTGGTCGCAGGCTACAGCGCTGAGGATGAGGCCGTTGGCCAGGAGGGCAGCCAGAGAGATGCCCAGGAAGAGCCAGAAGTGCAGGAGCTGCAGCTCCCACCTGTCTGAGAATGCCAGGAGGAAAAATTGGGGGAGGGAGCTGCTCTTGGGCATTTGCTGTTTCACGGCAAAGGGTCCTGTTAAAAATAGAATCCGAGAATCAGAAAAGGCAGAAAAGGAAGAACAGACCCTTCTGAGCAAAGCTGCCCCATTTTTCCTAGAAATAAACTGAAACTGAAATGCATTTCCTTTTTTCTGTTTTGTGCTGGCTGAGGGTGGTGTGAGGAGCAGGAGCTCTGGCCATGTGCTGTGTAGAACTCAGCTTTGCTCTGCTGTAGTGGGGACATGGAGCTGGTTTGTGACAGACACAGGGGATGTCAGATGTAACCCACCTTCTATGGACAAATTCATTTTCATGACTCTAAGGAGTGTGGTCTACAGAACAGAGGCTTAGCATGTCCTCAAAATAGTATTTGAGCTTTTTTATTTTCCACCATCATCACTTCAGGGGCTCAAATCTTCATTGTTATATTGTTATTGTGATAGATGTTCATCTGAGGCTTTGAAAGCCTCAGTTTTATGACTGACAGTGTGAAGAGACAGGCAAAAGGGCTCAGCTCTCTGAGGCTTGGTGCAGAGCCAGGAAAGCAGCAGTGTCCATCAGGCAGTTCCCCATCTGCCCTGTGTTTCACCTTGTGCTGCCTTGAAGATGAATTCACACACAGATTAATGTTTAATAACACCACTTCTCTTGATGACAGAGGAGCTGTGAGAAATCTCCTCTGTGCCAGCCCAGAGGCGCAGCTCTGATGGACAGTTCAGGACACAAGCCCTCCAGGAGAGAAGAAAAGGGCTGGGATGGGAGAGTGCTGACCCCCAAGGGAAGGCTCATCACTGCCCAGGACCCTGTCTGATTTTTGAGAGCCCTTGAATTATTCATCTCTGAGAGTAAAAGACTTTGCATTTAAGTGCTTCTTCCTAAACTGAGAGAACAATTTCTCTGTCCCAGTGCCTACCCAAAGCCCCTGACTTTGTGTGCTTGGTCAGATCCTCCCTGTTAAATATCTTGTAGTGATCTGGAGCTGTGAGCAGGTCTGACCCTGCAACACCATGGCATCAAAAGGATCCTGCCCTCACCTACAAGGGATTTCTCCTTGCCCACAGCCCTTCTGCCCCAGCTCTGGGAGCATCTCCCCGAGCTGGCTGAGAGCTGCCCCTGGCAGACAGCAGAGTCCCTGCCCAGCACAGTGCCCTGGGCTGCAGGACCCTGCTCTGCCCCACAGCCCTGGGCACCCCTGGCTGCACTCCCGGCTTCACAGCTCTTCCAAAGTGCCCCAAAACAGCCCCCTGCTCACCCATCCCATCAGCTGGGGCTGGGCCAGCTTTAGGAGATGCCTCCAGGAGCTGCCCCTGCACTGCCCTGCAGCCACAGACTCACCATGTGCAGCCCTGCCAAGGTTCCTCCTGCAGGGAGCTCTCAGCCATCCTGCCAGTGCTGAGCCCCTTGAAGCTCTGTCTGTGCCCCGCTGGTGTCCCTGAGCTGCCCTGGCAGTGCCCTCACCCCTGCTGGGCTGTGCAGAGGAGCTGCTCCTGGGCAGAGCTGTCTCTCTGCAGCGCTGTCCACTTGCCAGGAGCTCCCTTGTGTGCCTGGAGCCCGACCCAGCTCAGCAGCACAGCAACAGCCCCAGGCATTTCATGACTCTCGAAGAGGAAGGGGGGAGGGGGAGGTTGAGTCCCAGAACATCAAACCTGAGGAGAGACCTTCAAGAACTTCAAGATCTTCTAGTCCAACTGTCAACCCAGCACCACCAGAATCACCCCTAAACCCCATCCCAAAGTGCCACATCCAGATGCCACCTGAACACTTCCAGAGACTCCACCACCTCCCTGGGCTATTTGTTGCAATGCCTGAACACTCCTGCAGAGGGAAAAAGGGTTTTTTCATATCTAATATGAACCTTGCCCAATGCAATTTAAGGCCATTCCCTCTCAACCTTTCACTACAGTCTTGGTAGAAGAGACCAACCCTGACCCCACTAAAACCTCCTTTCAGGTCATTGTAGAGAGCAATGAGGTCCCCCCTGAGCCTCCCCTTCTCCAGACTCAACAAGCCCAGTTCCCTCAGCCGTCCCTCAGCAGACATGTTTTCCAGAGCCTTCCCCAGCTCTGTTCCCTTCTCTGGACACACTCCAGCCCCTCAGGGGCCTTTTTGCACTGAGGGGCCAGAACTGGACACAGCACTCAAGGTGGGGCCTCCCCAGTGCCCAGCACAGAGGGGCAATCAGTTCTCTGCTCCTGCTGGCCACACTCTTCTCCACAAAGGCCACGATGCCCTTGGCCTTCTTGCCCCTCTGGGCACACTCTGGCTCATATCCAGTCTTTGTCAAGCAGTACCTCCCAGTCCCTTCCTGCTGAGGAGCTCTCAAGCCCCTCTGACCCCAACCTGGAGTGTTCCAGGGGGTTGTTGGGAGCCAAGGGCAGGCCCTGACACTTGGCCTTATTGATCCAGCCTGTCCAGATCCCTCTGCAGAGCCTTCCTGCCCTCCAGCACATCCACACTCACACCTAACTCAACTCACACTCACTCAACTTGGTGTTGTCCACGACTTTACTGAGGGGGCACTCGATCCCCTGGCCCAGATCATCAAGAACAGTGTTAAACAGGAGCAGCCCCAACCCTGAGCCCTTGGGAACCCCACTAGTGACTGGCCCCACCTGGATTTCCTTCCATTCCCCACCACTTCCTGGGCCATCAGCCACTTTGTCACTCAGCAAACAGTTCCCCCAGGCAAGCCATGAGCAGTTTGTGCAGGAGATGCTGGGGGAGATGGTGCCTAAGTTGGCTTTCCTGAATCTAGAGAGACACATCCCCAGCCTTTCCCTCAGCTGCTGAGCGGGTCCTTTGTCAGAGAAGGAGATGAGGTTGGTCAGGCAGGACCTGCCTTTCCCAACCCCACGTTGGCTGGGCCTGATCCCCTGGTTGTCCTGCCCGTGCCATGGGATGGCACTGAGGAGGATCTGCTGCATGGACTTCCCCGGTCCTGAGGTCAATGGGACAGGCCAGGAGTTCCCCAGATGCTCCTTTTGGCCCTTCCTGGGGATGGGCATCCCATTTGCTTGTTGCCAGTCAGCTGGGACTTGTGCAGTTCTGCAGCACTGCTGGGGAATGAGTGAGAGTGGCTTGGCCAGCTCTTTCTCCAGCTCCCTCAGGACTCCTGGGTGCATCCCATGTGGGCCCAGGCACTTGTGGGGGTCTCATTGGCAGAGCAGGTCACTGACCATTTCCTCCTGGATTGTGGGGGCTTCACTCAGCTCCCTATCAGCAGCTTCCAGCCAAAGTCTGCCTGCCAGGTGTCCAAGGGGTCAGTTCTGCTGCTCCCTCCTTCCTTCCCCCAGAATGGAAAATTCCCTCATTTTGTATCCCTGTGCGCCAGACAGCTGCAACCATCACCCCCCCCACCAGTCCCAAAATCATGGAATGCTTTGGGTTGGGAGGGGCCTTAAAGAGCATCTCAGCACCCTCAGAGTCAAGAATTCCTTCCTACTATCTCCTCCAACCCTTCCCTCTATCCGTGTGAAGCCACTGCCCCTTGTCCTGTCATTCCAGGCCCTTGTCCAAAGTCTCTCTCCATCTTTCTTGTTGGCACTGGAAGGCCACAATTAGGTCACCTCAAAGCCTTCTCTTCTCCAGCCTGAACAACTCTAATTCTCTCAGCCTTTCCTCACAGCAGAGCTGCTCCATCCCTCTGATCCTCTTGCTGCTCCCCTCTGGACTCGTTCCAACAGGTCCATGTCCTTCCTGTGCTGGAGCCCAGAGCTGGAGGCAGCTCTGCAGGTGGGGCAGCATTACAGCCACGCATGTTCCAGCAAGGACATGGTGGAACCTCATGGAACCAAGGACCATTGTGACACTGCAGGGCCTTCTGGAGCCAAAGGAGACCTGGGACACCAGGGAATATCATGGAATCAAGGCAGCACTGTCACCCTGGGAAAACTCCTGGAATTCAGGGCCCATTGTGACACTGCAGGTGTCACACATGGAACAAAAGAAACCCTGGGATGCTGCAGAAACTCCTGGAACCAAGGGACCATTGTGACATTGAGGGGGCTCATGGAATCAGGAGTCCATTGGGACAATCTCGGGCCTCATGAAATCAAAGGAATTCTGGGACACTGTCAAACCTCCTGGAACCAAGGGTTCCTGGTGACATGCGTGTCCTCCTGGAACCAAGGGAGCCCTGAGATATTTCTGAACCTCAAAGAATCCAGGGGCCACTGTGACCCTGCAGAACCTCCTGGGTTCCAGTGGTCCTTGTGAAACTGCAGGCTCTCCTGGAACCCAAGGATTCCTGGAACACTGCAGAGCTCATGGAACCACGGGGCCACTGTCCCACTGCAGCTACTTCTGAAGCACGAGGGACCCTGGGACAATGGGATATTTCCGAGAATCTGAAGGGCATTTGGGGACTGCAGGGCCTCATGGAACTAAAGGAACCTCTGGAGACTGTGGAACCTCATGGAATCAAGGGGCCACTGTGACCCTGCAAGGCCTTATGGCCCCAAAGGGACCCTGTTACACTGCAGACCCTCATGGAACAAAAGGAACACTGGGACACTGGGAAACCTTGTGGAATCAGGAGGCTATTAGGACACTGCAGGACCTCATGGAACCAAGGGGTTATTGGGACACTGCAGAAACTCCTAGAATCAAGGGGCCATTGGGACACTACAGAGCCTCACTGAAGTTCCTGAGGGTGGGGGGGTAAAAAGGGGGTCTCCTGGACCCCCAAAAACCCACTCAGAGGTGGGAGGTGTCCCCAAGGAACGCCCGAAGGTGAGGGGGTTGTGCCCACCATGGTCAACCCAACCATGGCCAGCTCTTCATGGCCAACTCTTTATGGTCAATTCTTTATGGTCAACCCAACACAGGAGGCATCAAAATGGACCGGGGGGGGCAAAATTATGGGGGGGGCCCTGAACCCCCAAAAACCCAGCCAGAGATGGGGGGTGTCCCTAAGGAACACCCAAATGTTGGAGGGTTGTACCCACCATGGCCAACCCAACTGTGGCCAACTCTTTGTGGTCAACTCTTCATGGCCAACTCAACTTGAGGTGTTGAGAGGGGTCAAAATTGGGATGGGAAAGATGGGTTTTTTGGGAGAGAAGATGGAATTTGGGAAGAAAGGGGAATTTTTAGGTGGAAAAGGTGGATTTTTAGGTGGAAAAGGTGGATTTTTAGGGAAAAAGGGGGATTTTTTTGAGGGAAGAAAAAAGGGGATTTTTGGGGAGAATTTTAGGTGGAACAGGTGGATTTTTCAGGGAAAAGCTGGATTTTTGGTGAGAAAGGTGGATTTTTGCTGGGAAAGGCAGATTTTGGGAAGAAGGTGGGTTTTTTGGGGGAAAAATATGCTTTTTTTGGTGGGAAAGCTGCTTTTTTTGTGGGAAAGCTCCCTTTTTGGTGGAAAAACTCCTTTTTTGAAAAGGTGCTTTTTTGTGGAAAAGCTGCTGGTTTTTTGTGGAAAAGCTGCTTTTTTTGGTGAGAAAGCTCTTTTTTGGTGGAAAAGCTCCTTTTTTGTGGAAAATCTGGGGTTTTTTTGGAAAAGCTGTGTTTTTTATTGGAAAATCTCTTCTATTTTGTTGAAAATCTTTTTTTGGTAATAAAGCTCCTTTTTTGGTGAAAAACCTACTTTTTTTTGGAAAAGCCACTTTTTTTGACAGGCAAGCTGCTTTTCTCTGCTGCAAGGCGAGCTTTCCTTGAATAACTGGTTTTTGGCAGGAGAAAAACCACTTTTTTGGGGTTAAAACTCACTTTTTCATCATTATTTTTGTCGTAAACCGCCTTTTGTTTGGGGTGGGGAAAATGCCGTCTCGGGGCAGAAAACCTGATTTCCCCAGGGTTTTTTGCAGGGGGCTTCACCTCTTGTAGACCACCTTGAGGTCCCTCCACTCGAGGAAGCTGCACATTTTGGGTTTCTGGGCCAGCACCACCTGCATGAGCTCCCAAACCATCTTCTTCTTGTCCTTGTTGGCCATGGCCAGGTACCACTTCTGCAGCCTCGGCTTCCCTTGGCAGCTGTACAGCAGCATGAACCGCATCTGGGAGGGTCGGGGGGGTCACCAGGAGGCTTGGGGAGGGGATTCGGGGGGGGTTGGGGGGTGTATATGGGGTTTGGGGGGGGGTTGGGGTCACAGAGTGAGGGGTTCTGCAGTCTCAGCTTCCCTTGGTGGAAGGAACTGCATCTGGGGGTGGCTGTGGGGGTCACTGGGGGGCTTGGGGAGGGGGTTTGGGGGGAGTTTGGGGGGGTTTAGTGGGGTGTATGTGGGGTTTGGGGTCACAGAGTGGGGGGTTCTGCAGCCTCAGCTTCCCTTGGCAGAAGGAACTGCATCTGGGGGGGCCAGGGGGGTCACTGAGGGGCTTGGGGAGACGATTTGGGGGGAGTTTGGAGGGGTTTGGAGGGAGTTTGGGGCAGTTTCAGGGGGTTTTGGGGTCAGGGAGTAGGGGGGTCTAAGTGGGTGAGAGGCTGAAGAGCAGCAGGAACCACATCTGGGGGGACTAGGGGTGGTTACTGGGGGTCTTGGGGGGGTCACTGGGGGACAGGAGGGGGTTTGGTCATGGGGGGGCCCTGGGGGGGTCCCTCTGGGTTTTGGGTGTTTCATGGGGGAGAGTCCCTGTAGGATTTGGGAGGAGAATGGGGGGGGCACGGGGGGGATTGGGGGCAGTTGGGGGGGGCAGGAGGTGTGTTTGGTCATGGGGGGGGACACAGGGGGGGATCCCTGTGGGGTTTGGGGGTTTCATGGGGGGGTCCCTGTGGGTTTTGGAGAGGCCATGAGTCAGGGAATGGGGGGAGGGTCCCTGTGGGGTTTGGGAGGGGGGTGGGGGCCATGGTGGGGGGGCTCAGGGAATGGGGGGAGGGTCCCTTGGGGTTTGGGGGGGCCATGGGGGGATCCCTATGGGTTTTGGGGGGTCCAAGAGGGGTATAAGTCATGGGGGGGTCCCTGTGGGGTTGGGGGTTTCATGAAGGGATCCCTGAGGGTTTTGGGGGGGCCGTGTGGGGGCTCAATGCCCATTCATTGGGAGGGTTCCTGTGGGTTTGAAGGGGGGAAGGGGAGGGGGGGTTAAATCACGATCGGTTACGTGGGGCCGTGGGAACCCGAGCCCAGCTCCGGGTCAGAAGGTCAAAGGTCGCACCCTGGATCACGATCATCCCCCTCGCCCCCCCGTGCACCACGTGGCCCCCGTCACGTGACTTATCCCCCCCCCAAATTCCCTCCCGGAGCCCCCCCAACTCACCATAGCGCCGTGTCCCGGGGGCGGGGCCTCGGCCATGGCCGTGGCCGGGGGTCGGGGCGGGGGTTCCGGGGGATCCCGGGGGGGGTCCGCGGTGGGGGGTCGAAGGGGCTGCTCCGGCAGCGCCGCGCCGGGGCCGCCGCTTTCGGCTGTGACGTCACCGCGCACAGCGCGCCGCTTCCGGTTTAGGACGGCGGGGAGGAGCCCGGCGGGCTTGTTGTCATGGAAACAGTGGAGGGGCGTGGTTTGTAGGCAGTGGCAACGATGAGGGGGCGTGGCCTGTGGACAAATAAATGGTTGGGGCTTTTCGTAAAAGAGGGCGTGGCCTGTCAGCAAGAAAATGGAAAGAGGGGCGTTGGTTGTCGCTATGGCAACGGGAGGAGGTGTGGCCTGTTTTCAAGGCAACGGGGAGGGGCGTAGTCTGTCGTCATGGCAACGGGGGCCTGTCGAGAAGAGGGTACGGCCTGTAGCCAGGGCAACAGAAACCGAGGAAACAGGGAGGGGCTTCCAGACGAAGGGGGCGTGGCCTGTCACCAAGGGAGTGGCCGGGTTCCAAGGCAATGGGAAGGGGGTGTGGCCAGTTGCCAAGGTGATGGGGGTGTGGTCTCTTTTTCAAGGCAACTGTAGGGGCGTGGTCTGTCACTATGACAACATGGGCACGGCCTGTCACCAGGGCAACGGGGAGGGGCTTCCTCAAAAAGGGGACATGGGGGCTGATGGGACGTTGACCCCAACACCATGAAAGGGGATTGACCCCAAATCCGGGACACGATTGACCCCAAACCCAAGATGGGACTTTGACCCCAAATTTGGGGTGCGATTGACCCCAAAAACAAGATGGGACGTTGACCCCAAAACCGGGACAGGGGTGACCCCACACCAGGACACGACTGCCCCTACTCCTGGAGCATGGAGGTGGCCCCCCAAATATGTTACTCTCCCCAATAAAATACAACTCTCCAGACCCCACAGACTCCGTGGGGGACTCCCCAGCTGTGGAGTGACCCCGAGGTGGGAGTGTCCCCAAGGTGGGGGTGACCCCGATGTGGGGTGACCCTGATGTGAGGTGACCCCGATGTGGGGTGACCCCCCCTCCCATGGGGCTCTCAGGGCTCCGTTACCTGCCCCATAAAGAGGATGGTACCTGTGGGGAGAGAGAGGGGACAGGGATCCATCCCCCCCAGACCCAAATCTGTGGGGCACAGATCCCAAACCCCCGACCCAAGGGGGATGGAGCCCCCCCAAACCCAAATCCAAGGGGCAGAAACCCCGCCAGACCCAAATCTGTGGGGCACAAACCCCTCCAGACCCAAATCCAAGGGGAAGAGGCCCCCAAAACCCAGATAAATGGAACATGAAGCCCCCCCCGACTCAAATCCAAGGGGCACAGACCCCCCCCAAACCCAAATCCCCAAATCCCCGTGGGGGTCTGTTGGATGAGGAAGAGGAAGGGTCGATCCAGGACGATTTCCAGGGGGGCCATTCAGGAATAAACGATGGCAGCTGTGGGAAAGGGGGAGAGGGGGGAGGGGAAATGAGACCCAAGAGGGGTCTTGGAGCTCCCCCCAAGCCCACCAGTGCCCCCCAGGGACCCCTAGGACTCCCCAGGGACTCCTAAGAGCCCCCCAGATGTCCCCAGGGATCCCCAGGGCCCTCCCAAGGACCCCCCAGGGACTCCCCCAGAGACCCCCTGGACCCCTCCAGATGCCCCAGGGATCCCCAGGACCCCCTCAAGGACCCCCGGACTCTCAGGACCACCCAGGGACCCCCAGAGACCCCCAGGCAACCCACGGACCCCCAAGACCCCCCCAGATGCCCCCAGGGATCCCCAGAACCCCCCCAAGGACCCCCAGGATCCCCCAAGGACTCGCCCAAGGACCCCCAGGACCCCACTGGACCCCCCAGGGACCCCAAGCCCCCCCTTTACCTGAGAGGGGAGTGAAGTCGGCGGCCTTGGGGTCAAAGAGGTCGAGGACCCCCAAGGACTTGAGGGGGGGCCGCAGGTCCCACATGGTCTCCAGGGAGAAGCTGAAGGGGGCGGGCAGGGGGCGGTCCCCAAGTGTCCCCAGAGGTCCGGGGGGTCCCTGTTCTCCCCCCATAGTGTCCCCAGGTGTCCCCAAGTGTCCCTAGGGGTCTGGGGGGTCCTTGTTCTCCCCTCACAGTGTCCCCAGGTGTCCCCAAGTGTCCCAGGTGTCCCCAAGTGTCCCCAGGGGTCCGGGGAGGTCCCCGTTCCCCCCTCCACAGTGTCCCCAGATGTCTCCAAGTGTCCCAGGTGTTCTCAAGTGTCCCCAAGTGTCCACAGGGGTCCCCAGGGGTCCGAGGGTCTCTCTTTGTCCCCAGTGTCCCTAATGTCCCCCCCCAGTGTCCCCAGTGTCCCCAATGTCTCCCTCTAATGTCCCCCCCCCAGTGTCTCCAGTGTTCCCAGGGGTCCGGGGGGTCCCTGTTCCCCCCCCCAGTGTCCCCAGGTGTCCCCAATGTCCCCTCAGTGTCCCCAATGTCCCCCCAGTGTCCCCAGTGTCTCCTCCCCGTGTCCCCGGGGGTCTCACCGGGGCAGGACGAGCAGGCGGGGGGCGGGGCTGAGGTTGGTGACCCAGTGGGTGACACGGGGCCATCCAGGAGGCGGGTGAGGGTGACAATGGGGACATCTCGCTCCAGGGGGGCCACCAGCAGCATGGCCACCGCCCCGCCCCGTACGGGACCTCCACCATTGAGTAGGGGACCCCCGCGGGTGTCTCCAAGTCCCCTGGGGGGTGACAAGGGGGGGGAGAAGGGACACGGGGGGGGGACATGGGAGACATGGGGGACGTGAGGGGAACATGATGTGACACAGGTGACACAGCGGGTGACAGGGGGGTTGACACCGGGAGTGGTGGGGGGTGACAAGGGGACTCGGGGGGTAACATGGGGGGTCCCAGGGTGACACAGTGTGACACAGCAACCCCCAGGGTGACACAGGGTGACACAGGGACCCCTGGGGTGACACAGAGGGTGACGCAGGGAGTGGAAGGGGGTGACAAGGGGACTCCGGGGGTAACATCAGGGGGTCCCAGGGTGACATAGGGGGTGACATGGGGTGGGGGAGTGGCACAGGTGACACAGGGTGTGACACAGGGTGACACAGGGGGGTGACACAGGTGATGCAGGTGACAGGGGGAGTGCCGGGGGGGGCGCAGGGACGTGACACAAGAAGTGACACAAGAGGTGACACAAGGGGGTGACACGGGGGCGTCGGGGGGGTGACACAGGTGATACAGGGGGTAACACAAGAGGTGACTCAGGGGGGTGACATGGGGAGGTGACATGGGAGGGTGACACAGGTGACACAGGGGACATAAGAGATGACATGAAGGGTGCCGGAGGGGTGACACAGTGGGGGTGACACAGGTGACACGGGGGGGTGACACAGGGACACCCGGGGTGACACAGGGGAGTGACATGGGTGACACAGGGGCTGACACAAGAGGTGACACAGGGGGTGACACGGGGGGGGTGACACAGGTGATACAAGAGGTGACACGGGGGGGGTCTCACCGCAGCGGAACGTGCCCGCCCGGGCCATCATGGGCACGGCGACGTCGCTGCCATCGGCCCTGCGGAAGGGGCGAGCGCAGGTGGCCCGGGGGGGGAAGGGGGTCGCCTACCCCCCCGAAAGAACTGCGCGCTCGCCACCACCAGGCGCGTGCGGGGACCCAGAGCTCCGGGGGGCACCAGGGACCCCAACAGACCTGGGGAGGGGGCGACACACGGGGAGGGGGTCAGGGACACAGTGACTCCCTCCCGAAAGGGACACGGGGGTCTCCACACCCATTGACCCCCCCTCAAAAAAAAGGACACGGGGGTCAGGGAGGCGGGGGGGACACAATGACACCCCCGGAAAGGGACACGGGGGTCCCCGCATCCATTGACCCCCCCCAAAAAGAGACACGGGGGGGTCAGGGGGACGGGGGGGGGGCACAGTGATCCCCCCAAAAGGGTCCCAGGGATCTCCACAACCACTGACCCCCCAAAAAGGGACCTCCCACCCATCACCCTCCACCCCGGGGGTCCCTGAACCCATCAACCTCCTCCCCCCCAAAATGGTCCTAAACGCCCCCCACCACTCCCCAAGTAACACAGGGGACCCCAGACCCCTCACCCGCCACCCTGGGGGTCCCAAACCTCCCCCCCCTCTCCTCACCCACCACCTCCGGGGTCTCACCCTTGGTCCTCTCCCACACCCAGGAGTTGAGGAGGGTCCGTGCCCTCTTCCCCCGAGCAAACTCCACCCGAGCCACGCTGTGAGGTCCAAGGGCTCGGAGGGCCCGGCGGGCGAAGCCGGGGGTCAGCGCGATCCCCTGTCCCACAGAGAGCCCCTCGGCCACTGCCAGGCCCTGCCCGGGACCCCCTCAAAGGCCCGGCGCAGCCCCCGCAGCTCTGCCGAGACCCCCGGGGCTGGGGAGGGGGAACAAATGAGTTCGGGGGGGGAACACCCACTGCGGGGGGAAGGGGGGGGAGGGACCTGTCGCCCACCCCCACACGGGGAGGAGGACCCCAGGGTGGTCCTTCTGGGGGTGGGGATCCCCAATCCCAGCCGAACATGGAGATAAAGACCCTCGCCATGGAGAAAAAGCCCCCCCCATGGGGACAAAGACTCCCCCCCCATGGGGACAAGGACCCCAAAGTGTCCCCTGTGGGGGTGGGGACCCCCAATCCCACCCCCCCATGGGGACAGAGACCCCAAATCCCACCCCAATATGGGGACAGGGGCCCCAAAGTGTCCCCTGTAGGGGTGGGGACCCCCAATCCCACCCCAGTATGGGACCCCAAAGTGTCCCCAGTAGGGACAGGGACCCCATGTGCCAGCCCCCATGGGCACAACGACCTCAGGATGTCCCTGGATTGTCCCTTGGGGTGTCCCTCGGGGTGTCCCTCAGGGTGTCTCTGGGGTGTGTCCGGTGTGTCCATGTCCCCCCCTATGGGCACAACCACCTCGGGGTGTCCCTTGGGGTGTCCCTGGGGTGTCCCTGAGGTGTCCCCTGGTGTGTCCATGTCCCCCTCCCACCCCTCCGAGCTTGCCCCCCCCCCCACACCATTGATGCTGAACCCCAAGGCCTCCTTGAGCTGCCACTGGCCTCACCCAGCCCAGTCCCGGTGTCAGCCCCAGTCCCAGTGCTGGTTCCAGTCCCAGTGTCAACTCTAATCCCAGTCCTAGTCCCAATGTCAAGTCTAATTCCAGTCTTGATCCTAATTCCAGTCCCAGTGCTGCTTCCAGTCCCCATCCCGATCCTAATCCCTGTCCTGCTGCTGGTCTCAGTCCAGATCCCAGTCCTGTGTCAGCCCTAACCTCAGTCCCAGTGCTGGTCCCAATCCTAATTCCAGTCCTGGTCTCAGTTTGTCCCAGTGCTGGTCCCAGTCCCAGCCCCAATCCCAGTCCCGGTGCTGGTCCCAGTCCCGCTGCCCCCTCATCTGGTCTCAGTCCTGGTGTTACTCCTGTGGTCCCAGTATTAGCCTGGTTTTGATCCCAGTATCCCAACTCTGCTCCCGGTGTTGCTCCCGCTATCCTGATCTTGGTCCTGCTCTCAATCCCAACAGACATTGGGGCTTAGGCCTGGTGTCCAGGGATCAGTCCCGGTCTTGGTCGCAGCCTCAGTCCCAGTGTCCTGCTCTTGATCCCAGTGTCAGTCCTGGTGTCCCAGTGACATTCCTGGTGTTGGTCCCGGTGTCCCGCTGTTACTCCTGGTGTCCCAGGGCTGGTTCCAGTGTCCTGATCCCAGTCTCGGTGCCATTCCCAGTGTCCCACTCTCAGCCCCGGTGTCCTGGTGTTGGTCCCAGTATTATTCCCACTATCCTGGTGTCGTTCCCGGTGTCCTGATCCCAGTCCCAGTGTCCTATTCCCAGTATTCTGGTCTTGTTCCTAGTGTCCTGATCCCAGTCCTGGTGTCCTATTCCCGGTGCCCTGATCCCATTCCTGGTGTCCTGATACCACTCCAAGTGTCCTATTCTTGGTGTCCTGGTGTCGTTCCCAGTATCCTGACCCCAGTCCTGGTGTCCCGATCCCGATCCCGGCTCTGGAGCCGCCTCCGGTCCTTTAAAGGCAGTGCCTTTAAAGGGCGGAGCAGGAAGGGGGGAGGGGGAGAGCAGGAAGGGGGGTATTTCCACGTGTGTTCCCCCCCCCCCCCCCGCACATCACCACCCATGTCCTGTGTCCCTTCCTGTGACTCCTGTGACCTCACATGCCCCCTGTACTCCCCCATGTGCCCGTGACCCTCCCGTGTCCGCTGTGACCCCCCATGTCCCCTTTGACCCCCCCGTGTCCCCTGTGACCCCCCATGTCCCCTGTGACCCTCTGGGACCCCCCCCATGACCCCCAAGGGGGGATGTTTTCACGCATGTCCCCCCCCCACATACGTCACCACCCATGTCCTGTGTCCCTTCCTGTGACCCCTATGACCCCCCCCACATCCTCCGTGTCCCACAAAGGGGACAGTCCCCTTTCACAGGGGCAGGTTCTTCCAACAGAACCCTTCTGGAGGGGGTGTGGGTGGAGATTCCTGCCTTGGCTGGGGACCCCCCAAGGTCACTCCTGGAGGTTGAGAGCAGAGATCTCTCCAATAGCTTTGGTCTGTGGAGTTCCATCCATCTCTAATTAAGAATTATTGCTTTTCTGCCAGCTTTAGTAGAATTGCTTCAACAATTGCTTTAGTGTAGAGCACTGTCCTATCTTATTCTGTACTACTGGTAGTTTTAGTGTCTCTATTGTGCAGTAAATAATTCTGATGAAGATTGTTTGTCTGATCAATTGTAACCCTAAATAACTCATTTCTATCAATAGATCTGATTTGCCATCATTAAAACCTGGGTGACAAAAGTGGTTCAGTCACACCTCTGTAATTCCTTTAAACTGAAAGTGTTGGCATGATCCAAGGCTGAGATTGGATCCAGCAGCCCCCAGCACCCCACAGGAAGTTGGGAGCTCAGGGGGCCACCCCCCTTTGCCAACCCTTCTGTGCCAAAGACCTTCATGGGACCATTGGACCAACCAGACCACTCCGCCTTTTCCACCCTTCTCCCTGTTCCTCCCACTTTCCCATATTTCCCTCAGTGCCCAATTTCCCCCAAGAGAGTTTTGGGGTCCCAACCCCCACTTTTTCCCCCCTCTCCTGTGGGTGCTGAAGGAGAAAATGAGGCTGCACACACAGAGTTCCATTTCGGGACTTGTCCACTGACACTTTTCCATGTCCCCTTTTATTCCTCTTCTCTTGTGAGCAGCACCTGGTGTTTGTCTTTTAGTCTACTGGAATTCCCAGCATTGCCCTAAAGCAGTGCCCTGATCCCACACATTCCCCTCGCCTCATGTGCTGGCTGTGTTCAGCCACAAGAGAATAGCACATGCTGGTCATGCAGGCTGGTTAAAGTGCATTTCCACTTGGAGAAACAACCTTCTCTCTCTCCAAGCACTCAGTCAAGGTCCATCCTCCCTTTGCATTCCCATGAACTCAGTGCAGGTGCAGACTCTGCTTGGTCCCACCTCTGCCCCTGTTCTGTTTGGACACGCAGAGTTCACGGCCAAGAGGGCCAGGACCCGGGCTTCTTGTCTTCAGGCTTGTCCCATGTGCTCCCAGAGGACTTGGAATATTGAAACCAGACAGACCATTAAACACCTGCTGCCATATGGTGCTGCCATAGTGACCATACACTGGCACTGCAGGCATGGCCGGCACTGAATGGCCAGTGCAGCAGGAGTCGTGGCTGCGGCAGCTGCCGGGATTGCTGCAGAGATGATCCAAGCAATCAGCCATCCACTGAGGATTTCTTGATTTAACAGTTTCCTTAATTCACTGTATCCTGCATCATCCTCCCAGCTTCTGCTTAGGTTCACTGGGAGCCACAGTTTGGCTCTTCTGCCCATGGGAATTATTAATGATAAATGGAGGGTAGGTACATTTTGATCTGTGATACAACTAAAATAACAAGGATTACTTACAGAGGTGTTAAAGGTAATGTCAGTCACACGAATCACAAGGTCAGGTGTGGCCAAGAAGGCATCTGAGTGAGAGGGACATATCATGGCTGAGTCATTAACCAGTCAGTAAGAGTTAGTAGACCCAGTGAATTCCCCCTAGAATAGTGTCTTCCCAATGGGACATCTGGGCAGGGCTTGCTCTGCTCAGCATTCCCTGCCTGCTCCCGGGATTCTAGAGGGACAGCCTCTGCATCTGCAGGATTGGATTGCAGGCTGGGTCCACTCAGGATAAAGTTCCATCAGAGGGGCTGGAAGCCAGCAGGGTCCTGTGGCAGTCAGAACACAAGCACAGCCCTTCCCCATACTGAGCACTCGAGAGAACCTTGTCATTAGGTGTCTTCTTCTGGGTTTTTGTACAATACTTGTTGATTCAAATGCAAAAAACTAAGGGTAAATACAGCTTTGTCTACTTGGGGTGTCACATTCCCCCTTTTTTGTTTTAAAAGTATGGTTTTTAATACAGAGCACACCTTTCTTGCACCTGGGATAGGCACAAGTGATAAGACTACATTTATGGTTTTTTGTTTTTATTTCTTCTTTTTTTTTCCTTCTTTTTTCTTTCTCTTATTTTTGTTCTTCTTTTTTTTTATTTTCCTCCTTTTTTCTTTTTTCTTTCTCTTTTTTCTTTCTTTTTTTTCTATTTTTTCTTCTATTTTTTCTTCCTTTTTTTCCTTTTTATTTTCTTTTTTCTTTTTTTCTTTTTTCTTTTTTTTTCTACAGTATCTTATATCAGTTGTATTTTCAAGGAATATTTTATACAGTTTACTGCCGTAAATAATAAATAACAAAAGCTTCCCTGATCACACCACCTGCATCCAACACTGAGATGTTAACAAATACTGGAAGCTGATTAAAACTAGTGCCACAGAAAATAATAAAAACTTCTCCCAATCATACTACCTGCACCAGACACTGCGATGTTAACAAGTACAGGAAACTGAGTAAAACTAGTGCCACAGGACAATAAGAAAACCTGTGCCAATCACACCACCTGCACCAGACCCATAGCCCACACACACTGCGTATAACTGACACCGAGACAATTTACCGAGACATAGGAGCCGTTCTCCACACACACTGCACTCACCAGACTCTGAAACAATTTACCAAGATGTGCGAGCCTGCATGCACCAAACACCCAAATGTGGGACCCGTAGCCCACACACTACGTGTACCAAACATCTAAATGGTGTACCAAAACACTCCGAAACAATTTGCCGAGACGCACAAGCCTTAACCCACACACACTGCGCTCACCAGACAAACGCCAAAACAATTTACCGAGACGTGCGAGCTTCAGCCCGCACACACTGTGTGCACCAAACACCCAAACGGTGAACCAAATGTAAGAGCCGGAGCTCACTGCCCAAACCACTGCTGGACGACTCCGGCATCTTATGGGTGCCCCAGCACAGGACGTCTCCCGCGGCTTATGGGTACTTTCCCTCTGACCAGTCATTCCCAAAAACGAACCGTGATTTATACCAAACAAATACCTTCAATTTGTCGCAAGAGGTCCCCGTCTGCTCCCTCAGTGAGCTGACTAAAGTGAGGAGTCCCTTCGAGAAAGTCTCGAGGGTGCCCTAGGGAGTCCCTGCCTCCAACGGAGCCTGCAGCCAAGCAGAGGAAGACGCCTGCCTGGCTCGCCAGAACTGATGCTGAGAAAAAGCAGCGGTAGTAAAACCCAACAGCCACAGGTGCTATTAAGCCGGTATTTGTTTATTTCGGCGCCGGACGCCTCGGGGACAGCTCCGCCTAACACGCAAACGCCACACCTCTGCCACAGCTCCCCTTTTATACAACTAGCTCATACATATTTATTTAATATTTTACATATTCATGAACTACCCGAGAGTGGGCGGTGCTCTATGTAAATCTCGGGACAGGCCTTCTGGCACCTGCGCACTGCTCTCTGCTGGTCGTCTCGGGTGCTCGCAGGGGAGGCAGGCTCAAAGTCTTCCTCTCTCTGAGTATGCGCAGTCCTTCATCATCTTCCCCTGGCGACAGCTCCTCATTGGCTGCCTGTCTGCTCGGTGTCCTATTGGCTGCCCATTTGATACATGCTGCTACATAGCACTCTCCCATTGGCTGCCCATTTGATACATGCTGCTCCATTGCACACCCTCCCATTGGCTGCCCCTTCGCGCCACCACGCAGCTTTCCCATTGGCTGCCTCTGGGCAGCTCCCCCTTGGCTGCCCAGCGGCAATACGGCTGTGTCTGAGCAAACAGCACAGGAACCTTAAAACTGCACTTATTAAACTGGGCCAGTTACATGGAAACTTAACATTTTCCCTCATCAATAGCAACTTAACATTTTCCCTTATCAGTAGCACCTTCCAGTACCTGGAGGGGCCTGTAGGGAAGCCAGAGAGGGACTCTTTGTCAGGGACTCTTTGTCAGGAACTGTAGTGACAGGTCAAGGAGTACTGGGTACAAACTGAAAGAGGGGACATGTAGCTTAGACATAAGGAAGAAATTCTTTACTGTGAGGGTGGTGAGACACTGGCACAAGTTGCCCAGGGAGGTTGTGGATGCTCCAGCCCTGCAACTCTCAAAAAGCCAGGTTGGAGGGGACTCTGAGCAACCAGGTCTAGTGGCAGGTGTCCCTGCCCATGGCAGGGAGGTGGCACAAGATGATCTTTAACCTTCCAACCCCTTAACATCCTGTGAGTCCGTGATTCTCTAAGTGTTTGGGCAGACATGCAGCACTTTGCCCGTCCCTCTCCCGCCGGAAGCTGCTCCGATCCCGCCGTTCAGCCGGGGCTGCACTGGGTCCGTGGAGGTGCCCAGGAGCGAAGCGAGCGGAGCGCCGGGAGATGGCACTGGGTCCCTGTGGATCAAAGCCCCGGCTGTGCCCGGCCGGGCTGGAGCACACAGCCCCCACACAGCCCCACGCGGCCCCCACACGGCCCCACGCGGCCCCCACACGGCCCCACACGGCCCCACACCGCCCCACACGGCCCCACGCGGCCCCCACACGGCCCCACACGGCCCCACACAGCCCCACGCGGCCCCCACACGGCCCCGGCCCCGCCTCCCTTCCAGCTTCCATCCGTTGCCTGGCAACCGGGAACGCGGTGACAGCGACTGTCGCGCTGGTGCTGGTGCGGCACCACCCGCAGTTCCCGATTCCCTCTCACCCTACCCTGTTTCCAGCGGCCTGAGCTCCTTCCGGCAGCGACACTGAGCTCTTCGCCAAGCGAATCCTTGGAGAGATTGTCTCTCCGAAAAGTCGATCTTGCAGTTCGTTGAAAGGGAAAGACTGACTGGGCTCTTCACCAACTGAGCCCTTGCAGAGAACTGCCTTTGAAGATCACTCGTGTCCTTTATTGGAAGGTAAAGCTTCGATATCCTTGATGTTCAGCTTGACACCCTGCTGTGATAGACCTGGGTTTCCTGAGACATGTCAGGAATTTTTCCACAGCCCTGGGAATATTAATTCATTGCTTCCCTAGGTGGCCTCAGCTGCTGTGTCCTGGCACAGCTGGCTCCTCGGCCCAGGCTCAGACCGTTCGTGCTCTGAACACAAAGCTGAGGGGCCAGAGCTGTCTGTGCCCTGAGCCTGGAGCAGAGGGGGAATTAAGATCCTTCCTTAACTTGTGGGCTGGGTAAAGGGCTGTCTGAGGTGGGGAAGATGATCTCTCCCCACGGGACAGTGGTGGTGGGCTGGAGCTGTGCTTTATCCTGTCCCTGCAGAGAGCTGGGACTGATTTCTGAGTTCTGCTCCTTCCCCTGAGTCTGGCAGGCAGATCCCTGTAGGCTTTATGGAAATGGAACCGTGGGGCTATGGAAGAGCAGCCAGGACTAGAGGGCAGGGGAAGCTGCTAGCCTGGGTGGGGGCGTGGAGAGTGGAAGCCCTCTGTAAACAGCAGTGTGGGCATAATGGACAGGCTTCATTTGAAGTGAAATGAAACTGCAGTTAGAAAACTGGCACAAGTAATCCAGTTATTCTCAAGACCAAGTAATAAATCACTGAAATCCAGATTAATGTCCCATTCCCCATTAGATGGTAATTTCCAGCTTTAAATCTCTTGCTGCAGCATGTCCTGGTGTCCATAAGACAGTGTCATGTTCTCGTGTTTCTAGTCCAAAGTAAATGTTCACGTTTGAGTTTCGTCAGTGCTTGAGACCCACTTTCTGGAGTTGTCTTCTCTTCTTGCCCTTTCTTGCACGACACAAACAGAGAGAGGTGGTTGTCAGGCTGGTGATTGTTTACCCATAGCTTCTTGTAGGATAGGGATGCTGGAGAAGAAGTGCCACTAGGATAAAGTCTGACGTGGTCCTGCTCCCCCATATGTTGCATTTATAATGGCTCATGTCCCTTTAATGGTGTCTCCTCAGTGACCTAGCAAAGTTTGATGGCAAGGTTCACTCTTGTAGCTTACTACATAGATCACAATCAATTCATACACAGGCACAGAGATGGGAACATCTATATTTATGTGTACAAAGGTACACATGATCAATTCACACACATGCAGGTACAGAGATGGGAACATCTATATTTACGGGTACAAAGGTACCTATCAAAAGTTGCCCTTGAGTTCAGTGAAATAATCACATCAAATCCATTTGCATTTCTCAACAGGCAAAAGTACTGTGTCTGGTTCTGAGACCTTCACTGCAGCAAAGATTCTCCCTCCCCAAACTTGGTCCAGGGAGGGGGAACACAGCTGATGCAGAGTCTAGAGGTAAGTCTTGTGAGGAGTGGCTGAGGGAGTTGGGCTTGGTTGGCCTAAAGAAGAGGAGGTTGTTACAGTTCCTATACCACCAGCTATGGGCTGTCCACTCTAGCTATTAATTTTTAAGTAATATTTAAGCTACAGCTTTGTCTCTTCTAACTATCACTAATGTTCAGAATGTTAGCTCCAGGTTTCACTATGATCCATCTTTGAATTACACAACATAGCCATATAGTTCAAATAAAGTCCAACTTCCAGCCTAACAATTCTAACTACTTATGCCAAACAAGCATTTAGCTACTTTCAAATAATATAAAATTTGCAGGACCACTGTATCTTTTGGGTCTACCAGGAATGGGATTCTGGATTTTCAGCATTCCATTGTTGCTCCTTCCAGGTGAGCTGAGACACAGTTACTGGTAGGACTTATCCACCCACAACATCCTTCAGAATGGATTCTGGATTCCAGAGGAGAGAGGTGCTAGCTCGCCCTCTTAGGCCGAGAGAGGCTGAGAAGCCTGAGCGTGTAAGTACCTGCTGTGGCCAGGAGCTGTGTTAAGGCTGGAAACTCCTCCCATGTCCCTCTTCTCCCAGCCCCTCCTGCTGTCCAGCAGCACCGTGAAGCTACAGACCCCCTCCCCAGCTCTTGGGGCCGTGCTTCTGTTGGCAGGGGCTGTCATGGTGCATCAGGGACAGTCCAGAGTCTTGCCTGGCTGTGCCACTGGAGCCAAGTTAAACCAATGTAAAGCTGAACATGAGCTTGTGCTTCTTTCTGTCCCCTGTGTGTGGGCAGGAATTCCTTCTGTCAGGTTGGCAAACTCACTGTGCTGCTCTGACCACACCTGCCCTCCAGGCACCTGGGCATGTAGTGGGCGGCTCAAATGCTGCCTGAAGCCTTGAGAGAGGTGGCTGGTCCCCCCTGGAACAGGTTCCATCTCATCTCCTGCGTGGAGCACAGATCCAGCTCTGCACACAGCAGTGGAATTGGGGCAAGTCCTCCTTCCCACCCACAAACGTCCCCTTTGCTGCCTGGAGCTCACTTGACTGGAGGTGACCCAGTGCTGAGGCTCTGTCAAGGACACCTCTCTGTATTCTTCTGTGGATGGGACTGTGAGGCCAGACAGAGACAAAACCCGTGCTAATTACAAAGAGAGAACTATGGACCTATTGCTCTGCACCTCGGTCTTGGCACAACGCCGCTTTTCTGCTTCCCTCACACTCAGCCAGCACTGAGATCTTCACACATGGGGGGTTGTGAGCCTCGGGCAAGGATGGAATTAGGGGAGTTTGCCACTCTCTGCAAAGGTCACTGGCTCAATCCAGTGGAAGTAAAGAGGACACAAATTCCCCAAGAGCAGAAGTCCCCACACGTGTCACATCAAACCATGGAGAAGCTAATGAGGCAGAGCCACCTGGTTAGAGCAAGTGTGTTCTGCTCTATACCATTAATTTTCTGATGTTAAATATTTCAGCAGGTAACTTCCAGGACTTCCAGGACTGTCCTGGTGGCTGTGATCACAAATAATTCATCAGAGCCACTTGAACAAGTAAAGCCTCTCTGAACAAGGGCATTTCTGAGGCTCTTGCTGGTTTTTTTTCCTTTCAGCTGACCATTTTTGACTTCAGGAAGGTGGGTCTCAGGTTCAGGAAGAAGCCGGACAGCCCTCAGGAGGCAAAGCTGCCCAAGACTGCCCTGCACCTAGGCACAAGTGAGAGCTCCAATTACAAGGTAGCCTTTTCCTGCCCTTTTCCTTGCTGTTTGATGTGACATTTGAAGAGGCTGCATGCCTTGCCTCCAGCTTATTGAAACACCTCAGTGTCCAGGTCCTGTTGTTGTTGCAAACTGCTAGTGGTGGTGGAGTTCCTTCTGCTGGGGCAAAGACAAAACGTTTTCTCCTAGTGAGATGCTGGAGTCCTGATCTGTGCTAAGCCAACACAAATAATTTCTGCTGAAGCTGGTGGGGTTTGCTGGAGTTTAGCTACCATGGTGAAGGCACGATACCGGGGGAAGGCTGGGGCAGGACAAAAGGGCACGAGCTTGCCATTTTCCATTGTCCCACTGAAAGAGCCACCTCTTGCTTTGGTGTTGTCACTGACAAATGCTGGGGGTCATAGGATTCCCTGCACAGTGGCAGCGCTGACCTTTGAAGGCTGAGGGCCTGAGGTAATTACTCCCAATTTAACACAACTCCAGTCTTACTCAAGTTGCCCAGCACTGCTGAGAAAAGAGCTGAACCTTATCCTCATCCAGCATTCACCTCATTTGTCCTATTCCTATCTACTGTGGTACTTTCTTTTTGCCCTTAACCTACTCTGGTGCTGTTCTCTTCTTACTGGTGTCTCAGCTCTAGAGTCTGGAGTTGTGTGGGCCTCAGTCTCCCTGCCTCAGAGTAAAGGTCATCCAAAATTTGTTTCCTATGAAGTCTGATGTAAATTCTTGAGTTTCACTTACTGCTTGGGTGCTCAGTCAGTGCCCAGAGCTCTGGGACCCCATTAGCACAGGGCTGTGCTGGAGGTAAGCGCTGCCTGGCTTTTTGGAGAAGGAAAGCTGGAGAAACTCCTGCCAAAAGAGCTGCTCAGCTTGAGCCTGCTCAGTGTGGTCTAGCAGCTTTTGATCAGCTCAGAGCAGAGGTGGGTGAACTACTGTTCCCCCAGTGGCAGCTGGGCAGACCTAGTTACCAAGAGCCTGTACTTCACCAGGGATCAACAGAGAAGAGTCATTCACGAACCTTTCTCCCAGCAGCTGAACCTCTCCCTGCTCTCTCTTGCCTCTCCAGTTCTCATCACCTGATCGGAACAAGACCTTGCTTGAGCCTTGCCCATCTGAGCTGGTGTTTCAGAACTATGTCCTCGGCAAGGTCTGTGAAATGCCCCTGCTTCTGAGGAATAGAGACAAGGTAAGTTCTGGGATGTGGAGCTTTAACACTGTGCTAGAAGAAGAGGAGAGTGCTGTAACCCCCATGGTTTACAGCAGAGCAAGTATCAGCCGTAGCACATCCAGATTCACCACCTTGGATTTGCAAGATGGTGGGAATTTTCCTGTGCTGAGGATTCTTCCCTGATTTTGGCCGTGCCTTGGTGGTATCTGACCCAAAGGAGCTTCTTTCCCTTGAAAGCCCTGGATTGATGGGAAGGCTGTGCAGTTCTCACCTGCTCTCATGCTTCCCCTCGAGTGTCCACCACCACGTACTGTGGCTCCTTGGTTAATCTTGGTTCCCGGCAGGCATCTCGCCTCTCTCAGCCTGTTGAGCTGCCTCTGTGCAGCTCACAGTCAAAGCTCAGGGGTTGAGTCTTCTCCACTTTATGCTGGAATCATGATTAGTCATGATGATGACTAGTTATGATTAGTGGCACTGGCACTGCAGGACATGTGTTTGAAAACAGCCCTGGAATCGGACTCATTTAGCAGAAGCAGCAGGAGGCCTTTAGATGCCAGTTCAGGCTCCTGCCAAGCTTAATTCAGCTCTGCTCAGGTTTTCCAAAGGCAACACGGTGCTCTGCTTTCCCTTTGCAGAACTACAGCACATCCAGAGCAATGTGCTCTTGAGGGTTTCCACCTTCACTTGAACAAAGTGTGATTGTTTTGCAATTCCCCAAGAAAGCTGAGAAGGAAGAAGTTGAAAAATATCAGCAATTCTGTTGCACTGTAAAGAGGAAAACTGAGACCTTTTGAATTTCAGTCAAGGAAACAGTTTCTCAACCTCCAGAGCTAAAAGTCCTTTGGGAAAATGGTCAAGGAAGGCTGTCACCAGGGCACACCCAGGTCTCCTCCTGTTTCCACAAGTGGCAAAATCACCGTTTTGTGTCTTTCCTGCAGGTTACTCAGCTGGTGAAGGTCACCATGGACAGCTCACCTTATTTCAAGTTGGTCGGCCCCAATGGTGTGTGCCATCAGATACCACCGGGCTCATTTTGTACTATAAACATCCTTTTCATCCCTGATGGGAGCAAGGTGAGTTTGGAGGAACGTTCTCTCTAAAGCCAGGGCGTTTGTTGCACGCTGGTTATAGCCCAGCCCGTGCTGTGAGGTTGGCTCTGGGCTGGGGGCAGGCAGCCTGGAGCTGGTCACACCTTGGCACGGCGTGGTGCTGCCAGGCCCTGCAGCTGGGCCTAGAGGGCTGTGCTTTCCCTCCGTGCCTATTCTTGAACGTTCACAAGGGAAGAGGCAGATGGAACAGTAGGGAAATGACAGGGAGGAGTGTTAATGTTTAGCTATCTCTAGGCTCAGTGGAAGGGGTTTTATTATGGAAAATACCAGAGGAACAAAAAGATCCAGAGAGCTTTATTCTTTCCCATTGGAATGGAGCAAAAATGATGCTTTTTCACATGCTCTGTTCTCCAGCCTTTATTAGTATGAATTAGTGGTCATTTTTGGGGTGGAAGAGGTAAATTCACACCCACAAAGGGTCATAGAAAACAGCACTTTTTCTTCTGCCATGAGGATGGCACTCAATGCCCTCAATGCTGTGCCAGTTACTTTTCCTGCAGGATCATTTCCACCAGCTTGTCTGCATCAGTGAAAGGGAAAAGGTCTCTGTGCCAATCCGAGCCATTGGTGCCCGCCCAGTCTTGGACTTTCCTGACCAGCTGGACTTCTCGTCGTGTCCAGTCAACCACAGCACCCAGAAGACTCTGCTGGTTCACAACACCGGGAACCTGGAAGCCTGTTACAGCTTCAGCACTGAGAGGTAAAGCAGCTCATCTGTCTTAGTGCAAAACACCTTTGGGTGATGGCAGAGTTGGGAAAGAGTATCCCAAAGGAACCAGAGCATCCGAGCTGCTGCACTGCAGCCACAGCTGGAAACGGGCAGGACGTGTGGGGTCTGCTGTTGCTTCTAGTGTTTTAAGCAGGATGCAACTCCTGAGCTTTGTCTTTCCCAGATTTCCTAGGGACTGCTGGAACACGTTAGTAGTTGGTCTGCACTCTCCTGAGCACCACCACCTTCTGAAATGGCTGCCTCCCACTGTCAGCCAAATAAACCCATTCTCCAGGAGACCTCAAGCATGTGGTACATCAGGGGGCCTCTCATCAGATGCCCACCATGAGCTGTGTTGTGAACAGCCTGTGCAGTTCCTGTTAGTCAAAGCTGATCTGATATCCCTTGTCAGCTGAGGGCATCAGTCATCTCTTCTGTTTCATGAAGAACCTTTGAAAACCAGTATAAATTTTCAAGCAGATTTCATTCAGATTTCTTTTAAAATACTCTGAAGTTCATGTGTTTCTGCTTTTTTTTTCAATTTATTTTGTTCTGTGTTAAATTTTTGTCAAACTGTCATTCATTCTTCCTTGGGAACTTTCTTCAAGGTCCTCTCATGCCTGTTGATCTACCATCTGCCCATACGCATATGCACAGGTGTATAAGAAACAGGAGCAATTTGGGGAATATGTGAAAATGCAGGGACTGATTTGGGTTCTTAGTCCTGAACTTGGCTGGATCCTCTTCTGAGAATTTGAAAACAGGAAGATCCCTTCTTTCTCAGGCATCCCCTGAAGTCAGCACCAGGAGTGTTATTCTCCATCCAGCCATCTGAGGGCAGGAGTATATAGACATGGGGCAGGAGTAGGAAGGAACAGGAGGGAAGGTAGCGCTGAAGAGTTGCCCCTTGACTAGTAGCTTCTCTGTTCTGGTAAAATTTCTGGCAAAAGAACAGGAAAAAAATTCCATGCCTTTCCCAACCCAGGCAATGAAGCCCCAAGCCCCAGCAGAGCCCTGCAGCAGTCCTGACATCCCCATCGGGGCAGATGCAGGAGCACAGAAAGTAATCCAGCTCTGGGGCTGGTGGGGCCTTGTCTTTCCTCCTCTCTCTCCAAAGTCTCAGGCCCAGCACAAAAACATTGCTGGCCCAAGGCTTCTCCATTAGCCAGTAGTGATGTTCTCACCGGTGGTAATGGGCCCGGGTCAGGCCCCTAATCGCAGCAATAGCTCCTTAAGGAGCAGAAATGGCAGCAATTCCATCAGCTGTCACCACTGACAGGAACAAAGTTCAGCTTGCACACGGCTCCAGTTGTTCTTATTTTTTTTGTGTTGCATTCTCTAATCATCATCAGAATCCCCAGGACATGTTTTTAAGGTGACAAATTAACCATCAGCAAAGCACTAAACTTTTGTTTTCTCAGTGGGGCTGTACAAAGAGCACAAAGCCCAGCAGCCACTGGGCAGAAGCACCTTTGACCCGAGCTATCCCGAAGCATTAAAGCACTGATTTTTGTATCTGTCAGGCAAGAGCTGTTTACCTGGTGACAAAGCGGAATTGCTCCTGTTAAATCCAAACTGCACCAACACATTTGCCTAATGATTTCCCTTGTTTCTCTGGCGGGGCCAATCAAACAGTTACCAGCCTGGATGACACTCCAGAATCCCAGACTGCATTGCTGGGGAATACACAGAAACCTCCTGTTCAGCTCCCTTGATGTGCTGCTCTTAATGGCACTTCATTTAGCTGGGATTGAATCCTTCAGGCTGTAAACTGGACCCTCCCTTTGGATATTGTGTCCATGTCACTGTATTGCTCCAATTTGCAGTTGCACTCCTTCAGAGTTTTCATTGCTCCTTTTCTTCGAGCAGCTTTCATTGAAATGCTGATAAAACGTGCCCTTTCTTAGGCTAAACCAGGATGTTTACAAAGGGAAAAACAACCCCAAACAACCACACTGCAAATTAAACTCATTATTCTCTGGTCTTCAAGGAAGACTTTATTCTCCCTCTTGATTCCTAGCCTGTACTCTCACAGGACAGGGAGTGCCCTGCCATTTGCATCTCTTGAATGAAAAGAGACATTCCTGAGGCAGTCAGTGTCATGTGCATGCAAATAGCTCTTAACCCTCTCTGTGCTCTTCCGAACCATTCTCTGCTGGGATTGCTGGCAGTCAGACCCTTGAGCCTTCATGCAGAGTATGGGGGAGATGAGTTCATTTCATCCGACAGGATTTTCTGAGGGCTGCATCTCCTCCGAAGAGAGTCAGTAGCTGTTTCTGATGCTGTGTGTTCTGTCTGTCTTCTGCTGACTGGTTGTTTTGCTTCTTGCTTGCACAAGTCAGCTGAAGTGAACTAGACTGCAAATATCGTCCCCAAACCTCCCCCAAGAGTCCTGATCTCTCTCTTGGTCTTGCAGCCCTTTCACTGTCGGTCCAGCCACTGGAACCCTCGATGCTGGTGAAGCCATGCAAGTGACAGTGGAATATCACCCGCTGGAGACCGGGCACCATTCCACATCCCTGGCAGTGCACTGTGACAGAGGTGAGTGCTGGGCACTGCACGGTGCACTCACCCTGCGTCCTTCCAGATAGCAAAGCCCCTTCTAAGCAGAATAATGTTAGACTTGCTCTGCAAACTACTTGTAGAACTGTTCCTTTCAAAGCCCCTGTGTGTTTCAGTGCTCAGAAGTGACCAAAGAAGGGGCCAAGGCTGAGTCTGTCCCTGTCCTGGATGTGCTGTGTTGCTGTGTGCTGGTCCATCCCTGGGGGGACCCTGGTGCCAGCATGGTGTTCTCCATCCTGCACCCCCACCCCAGTCCTCTACCAGCACTCCCCACTGTCCCAGTCACCTGAATTCCCCCTCCAGCAGCACAGCCCCGTCCCAGCTTTACTGCAAAGAAAAGTGAAAACTAGTTAGTGTTTAGGGGGTTGATAAAGTGGATGCCCTCAAACAGGGATGAGATCTTGGAATCCTGTTTTGCTGGGAGTTGCTGAGTGGAGGAAGAAGGAACCTTGATTCTCCATTGCAGTGTGGATGTGCAGGGCTGAAGCTGTATTCCTGGACAGTGCTGTCTGTGACATGTGAGCTTTCCATCCAACTCTCTCCAATGCAATGTGTCTCTTGCTCACCTCTGTCCCCTAAGCTGCTTCTCTGTTGTCTTGCCACAGACCCTTTTTCTATGTTGCCCTCTACACATACATGTAGTTTCTGTCTAAGAACATTTTCAGGCCCTCAGGTTCCTGTTGGATGACAAATCATGACAAATTTTCCCTTATTCCCATTTCTCAGGCCATTCATGCTCTCCAAACCTCTCCCATCTGTCTCCCATTTGATTTCTAGGTTCAGGAACCCCATTCAGTCTTCATATAAAAGCTGCTCTGTACTTTTAGTCTTTCTCTCTGCTCTTCTTTCTTTCATTTCAAATGTTTCAGTTTGGTGTTTGAGATCAGAATGATATCAAATATTTCTAGACTGATGTGGCCATGGGTTTGGACAGGGAGGGGATGATGGCTTTCATGGTGTTGATTTTCTAGTGCTTTGTCATATTGAATGTTGTAGAACATCGTGTCTTGTTTCCTCACCTTAGTCCCCTTCTGCCATGGGCTTCACTTCCCTTGCTCCCCCGGACCTCCCTTTCTTCACATCTGCCCCCAGGAATCTTTGCTTGTCAGCAACAAGGGATTGGGAGAGGCAGGAGTCTCATGGGGTGCCTTCAGGAAACTCTGGGCTGTGACTGAGTGGGGCTCCTTAGAGTCACCTGAATGAATTTGATGCAGAATTGCCTGGGATCTGAGTGGGTCACCTGAGCACACCTGACAAATCTCACTGTAAATACTGTCACCTCGGGACAAAACTCTACAAACACACGCAGAAATAAGGTGCTTAAACTGGTGTCCAGGACATCCTCACACTGTACACACGCAGCTGTTGGGATTTGGTAAGTGTACTGATCCGTGGAATTACTTATCCAGCTAAAAGCTGGACACTTTCTTCTGTTACCTGTGGTTTACTCTGGTCCTTGTAATTCCATTAGCGAGTGAGCTGAGCAAAGACTCCTCTTTGCTTTGTTCCAGGTGAAGATACCCACACCAGACTTCTTGGAAAAGCTAAGGACTTCAACATTGGGCTGGACAAGTACTCTTTGGAACTTGACAAGACTTATCTCACACTGTCAAGTCACAGAACCACGGCCATCCACAACAGAAGTAACATCACAGCCCAATTCCAGTGGAAGGCTTTTGCTACTGAGGCAGAGGAGTATCCGCAGAAGATCAGGTTGGTCTGAAAGATGCAGTGACATACACTGCCCAAGGGTAAAACTAACATATGGCCTCAGGGGGTGCTTGTGCTTTAGGGTGTTAGGAACAAGTAGGTGTTCCTGCAAAGTTTGCAGGGCAGTCACAGCTCACAGTAAGAACCAACAAAGTTGCTGGTTGTTCAGGTGTCAGTTCGGGAGAGGTGCAGTTTGCCCAGAGACAGGGGGACCAACCAGCAGCACGGGAGGATCATGTGGCCCTGTCCTCCATTTTGAAGTGCTGTGGCCTCCACCTTGAACAATGTCAGTGACCTCCAGAGCCACCTAATCAGCACATAATGGGGGACACACAGTAGGCCTGCTGGGAAGCCTGTAACTCCAGAGTATCCCAGCCAATGGAGAAATGGGGAGGGACCTGTGCTCCGGGTAAAGGGGATAAAAGAAGCTGCAACCTCCACTGAGTTGAGAGACCTCCCTGAGGTCTGTTCAGTGAACTCTCCCTTTTATTAGAGTAAAGGTTTATTTTTTTAGTTAGCTTCTCTGTCTCCTGGCCATTTATGTGAGTTACTTCTGTACAGTCCCTCATTAGCATGGGAGGCGAGAGTGGGAGTGGTTTTGCCATTCCACGTGCTCAGGTCTTAGTTCAGTGGTTGTCAGGGATCCACTCTGGGGGTCCTCCGAGGCGAGTGCCCCCTAAATCAGTCGTCCTATTTGTGACCCCGCTTCTTGCACTCAGGCAAGTGTTCACTTGTTATATAACACAAGGCAGTGGAAGGTGGGGGTGCAAAGCATCAGGGCCTTCTGGCACGTCATGGGGAAATTACTGTCTGTTGATGGAGGTTGAGCAGAGTGTTGCCATCTTAGTGGCTGGATGCCCTCCTCATGCCCAGCACTGCAGGTCAGTCACAGAGAAACATTTCTGAATGCGCTGCACAGGGAGCCAGCCATAGCCAATATTTTTGGTGCAGGGAGCCAGCCATAGCCAGTATTTTTGGTGCCAGTGACAGTGTTTGCCCAAGGCTCTGTCTGTGTGCAGCTGGTAATATCCATGACTGTATTTCCTTTCTAACTGTGTTTGAATTTGGCTGGCTGAGGATGCTGTCCTGTTTATACTCCACTGCCTCAATTTGCTCCATATGGAGCCTTCTACTTGTCCCTCCAGTTGCCACCTGCAGGTTCTTCACGGCCAGGGGACTGGAGTCTGAGGGAGGAACAGTGATCTGCCAGCTGGGAAGCAGCTGTTCCTTCTCATCTCTTGGTTATGATCTTAAAACACTAGAATGATTTCTGCTGCAGCTACCAAGTAATGGAGAGATTAACTGTGCCAAAGGTCTGCAGAGAAGGCCAAAAGGAGGAAAAAAGAAGGTGGTTCAAGGCTAGATGCCCCCCTCTCAGGGCCTCTGTTTTCATGCATATAAAACATTTAATGTCACTGAAGAGATGCCATGCCTGAATTCATCAATTGGCTTTGAAAGTGCTCTGGGATGCTCTGGTGGAAGGCAGTGTAGGGAACAGGGCACACAGGGTTAGCTTATCCCTGCAGGTCCAAAAGGGAAGAAGCCAAGAGTGATGCTGGTAACCTGCAACTGAGAGCCAGCTTCTTCTCCCCTTGCCAGGGAAGCCCTGCAGGCAGTGAGGGGGCTCCTTGATCTTTATCTGCCTCCCCCAAGCAACTCTGTGGTAGGAAGAGTCAGTTGAGGTCACTGGTGGGTTCTCCGTCAGTTTTGGCAGTGGCTCTGAGCCAGGAGGTTCTCTTGAGGGCTGCTGGCTTTTAAAACCTCTCCCGAGCTTGTAACTGTGGGGTAAAAGCACCTGCCCTGCGAGCGACCAACCAGTGATCCTCTGAGCCCTTTGGGAGCCCGTGGCTCGGGCTCAGCCCCTTGCTGGGGAGCTGCTGCTGCTCCTCCCTGAGCGCTTTCTGCTTCTGCACTTACACTCAGCTCTGCAAATCAGTGGCTTATTAAATGACCTGCTGCATTTGTTTCTCCCTGTGGCTGCAGGCTGTGTCACAATCTGTCTCGGCCACCCCAGGAGATAGCAAAGGCTTTTGTGATGAAGCGCTATGAGGAGCTTGACCTGTATGACCGCGAGTTGGAGAAGGAGACAGCAAAGATTCAAGCAGACCCCATGCTGTTCTCAGATGATGTTTTCACCATTGAGCCCTTGGTAAGTGATAGCTGAGAACCTCCTCCTCCTCCCCCTCCCTGAATGAGGTCACTCAACAGATTCCCACCTCAGCTGGCTTGATGTGCCCCGAGAGAAGACATGAGGTTTCTGGCAAGGCTGGAGAGCTTGTTTCAAAAAGCATTGCTACCCTGTGGGCTCCTGGCAGGCAGCAGGAACCTGCCTAAAGCTGAGCTCTGCTGCAAGGGCTCGACGTCAAGGGAGCTTGGTGCGTGTCCTTGCAGTGTCCAGAGGGGTCGGTTACTGTAGGAAGGGGCACAGCTTACATGTGATGTGTGGGGCTTCCCAGAGGGTGTTGGAGCACTGTCAGTTCACAGATTGACCTGAAGCGAAAAGGAGGCCAAATTCAGCCCAAGGTCATGGAAATGCCAATCCCTCCCTGTAACCAGGACTTACAGCATGTCTGAGTCTCCCTTCTAGTGTCATCTGGGAGCCTGGACACAAGACTTGGAAATGGACTTTTTGAGTTCTATTGCACACAGGGACAGAAAATCTTTTTCTGTTTCTGCAAGCAAACCCCCATGTCCTTCCATCAACCAGAGCCCTGAGTATGAGTATTGGCACAGCGTGAGATGAGGAATCCCTGCTGTCTGCACAGTGCAAAATCCCTCCTCGTCTTGGAGTAAACCCTACAAGAATCCCAGCCTCTGCTTTCTTTTAAAATAAGTTAAACTAAGTTTTTTCTTTCCAAGGAAGGGCATCATGTTTTCTTCTTGGTTACTCCTATAGCCCATCTAAGACCAAGAGCCACCAGTGTCAGCACAACAGCAGTTTCACACCACTGTAGCTGACAGCAGCACGATGTGACCAAGTGCTTGTGTCAGAACAGTAGGAATATTGTAGCGTGGGAGCTGATCAGCTGAGCATTAAGAGCATCCTGCGGTTGTGTTGAGCTGGTTTTGGAGTGTTGTTCACTCCTTGCTCTAAGTCAGGGCTTACAGATTGAAAAGAAGAAATGTGATACTGGAAGGTAAATGGTTTGCTGTCTCTTTCTGTTTTAGGAAGGAGAGGTTGGGCCACACTGTTCAGCTGAAATCAAGGTGTTCTTTAAACCCCGAGAAGCCCAAGTCTATAGAAAAGTGGCCTACTGTTCCATCTCAGGTATGGCTCCTTCTCCTCTTTCTCTCACCCACAGTGAGGGGGAGGTGCAAATACTCTTCCAGCCCACTGGGCTCCCGTGGAAGTGCTGGGAAGGGTCCAAGGTCAGCAGGGCAGTGCTGGCTCATGTCCACTGTTCCTGCGGCTTCCTGGTGGTCTCCCATGCAAGGCCAGGGCTCAGGACACTGATCCCAGAACAATCCAAGCAGTGCATGGATAAGCTTTCATGCCATGGGTTTGCCAGTATTTCTTCAAAGGCCAAAGAGCTACACAGCAGAACAGCTTTAGGGCACGGGCACTAAGCCCCTCTAGAGCACTGACCTCCAGGATGGCTCCTCATGACATGGATCCATCATCAGTAGGAGCTGAGGTAGAAATGTGCTCCCTGATCCTGGATCACCTCCCACTGCCCAGACAACGGTAGACCAGAGGTGGCTGAGCCCTACTGTCTGCAGAAGGACCACCCCGGCCAGCACCTGCTTCTCTACCTGCGTGGGAATTGTCACCTTCTGGCTCTCAGGATGAGGTGTGTCCAGGTGGTGGCCACTGGGCTTGCTGTGCTCAGCTTCCAGGAGTGCTGTCAAGTCCTTTTCTGGGAGCAGTTATCATTGCCCCCCCACCCCGAGTCACCCCCTCACTGAGGTGGTGGCTTTGTTGTGCCCACACAGGGCAGGGAACACTCACAGGGCACAGCGTGGTTCAGGTTCCCCTGTCCTTCCCCCCTGTCTCTGCATGGTGCTGCTTAGTGTTTTTCACCTTAAAGTGGGAGATGGCTGTCAGGTTTCCATCTAGGGAATACTCTGGGTTTGCCCATCTATGAGAAAGAGGTGGGAGGCCCATGGCCCTCCAGCAACCAGGGAGGAGGGCTGCAATCCCTAACCCAGCCACTCTGTTGCCTTCCTTCCTGCTCCAAGCTGATGGATACAAATGTCATGAAACAGCTTTTTATTTAGATAGTAGTTGTGCAGGGATAACTCAACAAATGCCATCTACAGTAATTACTCAGGGCTCATGCTAACAAACTCTCTTCCTGCCCACCAACTGCCATTGTTAGAGCTGTGGAAGGAAAGCATGGATTTAAAAAGCTGCTCCCAAGGCATTCCTTATGATGTCGTGCATCATGTGAAACTGCATCTCTGTTTGTTGACATGGCCAGATGAGAGTCATGTTCCAAGCCAGTCACCAAACACAGGGACATTCTGTGAACAAGATGCTGAGTGTCAGAAAGCAGCGGAAGCTGAAGACTTTGGCACAAAGTCCTGTGCTGTTGGGCCACTACCCCCCAGTTTAGTTGGAAGCCAGGCAGCAATGCCCAACTCTTTGCAAGATTTATCCCTTCACTGAATGGATTTCAAAGCTCCTCCAAGTGCATGGGAAGGAAATCAGAATCATGGAATGATAAGGGCTTGGAATGGCCCTTAAAGATCATCTAGTCCCAAACCCCCTGCCATGGGCAGGGACACCTTCCACTAGCCCAGGTTGCTCAGAGCCCCGTCCAACCTGACCTTGAACACTGCCAGGGACAGGGCAGCCACAACTTCCCTGGGCAACCTGTGCCAGGGTCTCACCACCCTCACAGGGAAGAATTTCTTTTTTATATATAACCTAAATTTCCCCTCTATCAATTTGTCTCCATTACTCCTTGTCCTATCACTACAGAAATCATGTTTTAAACTCGGCATCGCATTTTCAGGGTGCAAACTGGTGGCTAAACGGGAAACAAGCCCAAGGGGTGGGTTAGAAATTGGAAGCCAGCCCCAGGGCATATCTCCTGAGGGAAGAGAAGGGTCCATTTCTTCCCCTGGAGCATCAGGAGCTGGTCTCACCCATCTCGGAGTCAGGGACTAGCACTGAGGCAGCCTGGAAAAAGCAGGATAAGAGAGTAAGAATTACTCTACTGAAATGGAAATCTCTCCCCAGGCCGTGAGAGCAGGCTACCCCTGCGCCTCACAGGGGAAGGCCTCGGGCCCTGCCTCCAACTCAACTCTGAGGAACTGGACATGGGGAAAGTTTTGGTTGGAAAAGCCTACAGCTATGAGGTGAGCAAGAGGGGCTGGGGTGGATCCTGATGGCTCCTGGGGCAGAGGGGAGCCTGGTGGACCTCTGGAATTTCTGGCAACTTGGGCAGTTGTGAGCAGGGAATATTTGACATACTAGTCAAATCTGGGGAGTTTCACAGAATCTGGATCCTTTTCCGGGGTCTGAAAGGTGTTGTCTGTTGTTCATGAAGCCCCAATTCCTGCTTTTTGGCAACCTCCCTTGGAGATCAGCTGGGATACTTTCTGCAAAACAACCCTTCAACACATGAAAGCAACACTGGGTCAAAAAGCTGAAGTGTTCAGAGGCTTCGGTTTCAGCCTCAGACTCAAGGCACCTTTGTGCTCAGGCTGTTTAAGAGCAGCTGGAACAAACTGGCTGCATTTGAGCTCGATTCCACTGCAAGAGAGAGCAACTGAAAAAGGTGGAAAATGAGGCACTACATCATGCCAGACACTTCCAAAAGCTTTGCCATGGCAGGAAAGGACACACTGAGTTGTTTTCTTCCCAAAAGATTGTGCTCTTTCCGCATTTTTGATCTGATACTTTATTGTTTCTCACTATCAATATACTAATTTCATTACGTGAGAAAAGGTGAATGAGTAGATGATACTGTTAGTGCTGTCCTAAGCAGCTACACTGCCGGTAAACCTCAGCTCAGCATGGGATCCCCAAGTGCAATTTGTAACACAGGTAACACACGAGAGGAGAGTAGTTTTCAAGTTTCAAGGCAGAGGTTGAATACGGGAATATTTTCAACAGCAGCTGCAAAGCTACAAAATGAGGGACATCCTTCTGCTTCTGCCTCAACTGTTCTGACAGGTTTTGCCAGGCTAACAACTGGGGAAAGAATTCCAAAGCAGATGGATAAATCCATGGCAATGGCAGGGTTTCCCCATGGCTGTGTAGAGATGTGAGAGAGCAACTCTTTAGAATAGGTGGAGCTGCTGTGCACCTCACATTCATCCTTTCTTGAGATGTTTGGCTGAGCAAGGTCTAAGAAACTATCAGATTGAATGAAAAATACAATAACCCAAACAATCTACCCTAGCAGAGCTGGGGAGAGCTTCTGAAGTTGGTGATAGCACTGTTCTGAGATGTCTTCTACATGCAATAAACTGGTTGGCTGCCATGGAAGCTGAATGTGTGTTGCCCTTGGCAGGGTCGGGCACCCCTGGAGCAGCAGCAGCTCTGTGGGGATTCACTGCGTGGCTGCAACTGCCCCACGTTGCTCCTCGGGCCGGGTCTGAATGAACTTGGTGATGCTGGGCCAGGAGGGAACCGCTCCGTGTCTCTGGGATAACCCAGGAGTGACTCTGCTTATGTGAAGTTATCGCTGCTTTGCATGAAAACCCAAAGGCAGAACTTGTCCTGTTGTACTTTTTTGGCTTCTGCCACGTAGCAGCACATGGCCTCTTTTGCCTTTCCAGGGGTTAATTGTTTATTAGAAAGCAACTCAGCCTTCTGCAAGAAAGGAAGATTGCTCATGTATTTCCATTTTGCTTTCTTGCTGCTGCAGGCAATGTTGGTTAACAAAGGAGCTATTGATGCTCCCTTCAAGCTCATCCCTCCAACCACAGCCCGTGGCTCCTGCTTCACCTTTCGGCCCCAGCAGGGCATCATTCCACCCAATGGGCTCCAGCCCATCCAGATCTCCTTCAGTTCCAGCACCCTGGGGGAGTTCGAGGTAGAATTCCATTTCAACGTGACGGAATCCCCTAAGCCTGTGACCTTGACTATCAGGTGAGGAGGGCTCTGGGAGCTTGGTGGGCACGTCTGTAGCTGTCTCTGGGTAATCATCTCTCACCTGCCTCATTTGGTGGTGGAGCAAAGAAAAAAGGTGTTGCCTGAGGTCTTAGTCTTGACTCTGATGTTGGCATCCCCTCAGTGTGGGGATGCCTTCTGCCCAGTGCAGGTACCCAGGAGCTGGAGTGACTCCTTCCTGCAGGGACCTCCCTCCGCCTTGGCCATGGCAGGCAGTGGGAAGGCATCAGCTTTGGGCAGTTGCTGGTCTCAGATGTCCCCTCTGAACACCCAGCAAGGCCCCCAGGGCTTTGGAGATGGGCCAGCCTGGGTGATTCTGCAGCCAGAAGAAGTGGTTCTAAAATCCTCTGTAAATGATCTGTGCCAAAAGGGCAGCAGCAGCCTCCCATCATCCCTTGTGCCTGTGCACAGGCACAGGCTGTGCTCCTGGCTCCTGTGCAGGGAGTGCTCTGGGACCTCCTTTCCACAGCAGGAAGGGACTGGGGTGGGAGATGGGGAGCTCTGCAGCAGCAGGGACTGTCACAAGGACTTGGGCATCATCCCATGGGCTGGTGCCATTGCAAAAGATAATCCTCGCCCAGCCAAGGGGAGAAGGGGTGATGAAGGAGAGGCAAAGCTCCCTTCTCAGCACCACAGCAGCACGAGGGCTTGTCCCAGCTAGTCTGAACCACGGGCTGGTGGGGTAATGTGGTGCAGGCAGGAAAGCTGATGCTGGGAGCTCTGGAGCTTTGGAGGTGGCTGTGTCTGGGCTGCTGTTGGGAGGCACTGAATCAAGGTAGTAAAGAAACAAAAGGAATCTGCAGTCCATTTTACCAAGAACATAAGGGAAATGGATAAAACATAACAAAAAGGTTATTACTTTGCAAGAGAAAAGTAGTGAGTCAGTCTTTCTCCTAAGGCAAGGGCACAGAGCCACCTCTGGGTATGTGTACAGGGTCCTCCATGGGGCCAGCAGCACCTTGGGGGCATGCCCTGCCTGCCGTGGTGCCCTAAGCCCCATCAGCAGCTGTTGGCTGCCTCCTGTGCCCACGGATGCCGTGCTGAGCACAGGGTGCGGGGCTGGTTTGACACCCACGGGGCTCTGACACCAGCTTTGACCCACTTGAGCCGGAAGAACAGCTGAAGGCTTTGCAGTTCCCTTTAACCAAGCCATTGCCTCCTCTGTCCTCGTCCTCGCAGGGGCCACGTCACCGGACTGAGCCTGCATTTCAGCACAGGTGGCCTCGACTTCAATGACGTCTCCTTTGGTGAGTGTTCCCTGGGCTTGGACACAGCAGGAGGGATCTGTGCCTTGCCAAAATGGAGCACTTGAACAGAAGAGCATCTGTCACTCGTGTCCTTCCATGGCAGCCTGCAGGGTGTTAACTCCAGGGCTGCTGGTGGCATTTTGCCATAGTGAGATCCAAAAGGACCAAAGGAATAGAAAGTCAGTATTTTCTGGTGTCCCTCGTAGTCTCTTCTGCTCCAATCTCCCAGTCCTTGCCAGCAGAACGACCGTAAAAGTCCTTGTCCCAGGAGGGCCCAGGGGATAGGACTGCAGGAGAAGGAAGCTTAAGCCATGTACCTTTAGTGTGGGATGTTAATTAGTGGTGTGAGGGCACCTCATTATCCCTGAGCAGGTCAGATGCCCCAGCAATAGCTCTGCCTCAGGCACCTGTGTCCTCAGAGCCGTGGGCTTCTTCTTCCCCAGCAGAAGCCCAGCTCTGCTGACAGAGCTTTTGGCTGAACATCCAGAGTGTCACTATTGGAATGCAGGTTCTGGTTCTCCATCTCAGGTTCACAAAAGGCTTTCTACTGAGATGATCTACAGTTTAAATGTGAAATCAGTCGTGGATTGTCTGAAGGGCCATTATCATTCTGCACCCAGGATGCCTCTGTGTTTTCATGCAGTTCATGGACTTTTCAAGAAAACTCATTACCTTTCCTGAGCTGCTTCCTCCCCTCCCTGTATCACTCCTGAGCCCTTTCTTAGTTTTCTTTTGAATAAATGAAACAACAGGAAAGGCAGCGGGCACAAATATGGTTCTCTTATAGAAGATTCATCCTATTTACTCTGATTTCATTCCTAAGACCTCTTCAGCTGAAGGCAGCTGTTGTATCTTTGCTTCTTTTAACCGTGCTGCTGACTGTTGTCTGCATCTGGTGACCTTGGTCTCATTCCCGACTGGGACACCTGTGTTTGTCCTTTTTGTGCCCCTCCTGCCTCCCCGCTGGAGCCACTGCTAGAGCTGGGCAGTGGTCACTGTTGATGGGCACGGAGAAGCTCCCTGCTGTGCCTGCAGTTGGTTTTCCTCCCCATCTGGGTTCAAATGACACTTAGTAAGCAGGCCCTGGGAGATGTCTCCTCCCCACAGAGCTGGCCAGCCAAGTCACATGTCCACTGCAGAGCAGGCTGTGGGCTGGTGTCCTGGCTCTGCAGGACATCCCCACCAGGTGTGGCTGTATCCCTGGCTTTCCGTTACGGGAAGCAAGTCTCAGAGCTAAAGTGGTGTCAACTCTTGTGGGAAGCAATCCCAGCCAGTGTGCAGTGTGGCTGTGATGTCCTCATTTGCAAAGGTGAGACATGGTTCCTAATCACTGATCTCAGAGCAAGCCTCAGGTTTGCCTCCAGTGAAGTGGGCTGTGAGTTGTACGTGCTCAGTCTGGTTGCCTCAAGCCAGGAGATACCTTAAGGATCCTACCTAAAGAAACTGCATTGGGGTGCTTTGCATCATGTTCAAGTTCCCTGTTCCATCCTCCCTTTCTCTTGCTGTAGCTTTTCCTCAATGACAACTCAGTGCTTTTCTATCTTGAAAATGGTGAGAGTGTTGGCAGTGTTAACAGGGAATTTTATGGCTTGAATTTTCAGAGTAAATGGTCAGTCTGGATGCACACTCATCAGTGTGTGGAAATAATTGATGATGCTGGTTTGGAGCAGTTAGAGAGATAGAAACTTGTGGTGTTCAGCAGGGCTAAGAGTGGGCATTTCCAAGGCAGCAACCTGGGATCAGTGTCCAAGTGATGATTAGTTGCTCGCTGAGCTGCTCAATGAGCTGTACAGTTTCATCCTACCAGGATATTCACACCAGAAATCACGAGGTGCTTGGTGCCTACATGGTCATTTGTGTCATTTTCCTAGGCTTTCCTCAGACCTTGTCGTGCCGCCTGATCAACACCTCCGTGGTGCCCATCACCTTCCACCTTCGCATTCCTGAGGACGGCCAGGGACAGCCCAGCCTTAGGAGCTTTGATCAAGCGAAAGACAACGCTCACCCATCCTGGGAAAAAGGCACACTGACTCAATGTCACGAGAAGCCAGTGGAATTCACCATAACACCCAGCACAGCGACCATCCCTTCCCAGGGATCCCGGGAGATCAGGGTACGGGAGGAGTCAGTAGGTGGGGCTGAAGCCTCACTGGGCTGTGGGAGGGCTTTAGTGCTGCCGGCTCTCAGCGTGTGCAAGGGAGGGATCTGCTGTGGTGTGGGAGCTGGGTTCCTGGAATGTTCCTGAAGGAACACCATTTTGTCTCCAAAACCATAAGCTGAGATCACATGGTCAACAGAAGCCATTCGTGTGTTGGTTTTGAGCGTGACTTCTTTGACTGAGAACAGGCAGAGGAAGGATGAGGACAGAAGGTGGCTGTTAGAGAGATGCCACTGTATAAAGTAGTTTGCTTTTCTTCCTGGTCTCATTTCTCCTCTCCTGGGGAGCAGAATGAGTTGTGGTCACTGCAGGGATCCCCAGTGAGGAAAGAAAAAACTCGGCAGCCATGAACTGCCCAGCATCTGCAGGAGCACACCTTGCCCTCAGCTTCGTGCTGAAAAGCTGAACTCATTCTGTCCAAGTCAACACATTTCCTTTGCATTTATGTTACTGTAGTCAAATGAAAAATGGGCCCCTAATTTGAAGACAGTAGTGAGTAGAGCTTTAGTCTCATTATACATGATTATGTATAATGCTTTAATTTAGCCACCTCTGCCCTGACAGCTGCAAGGTGTGTTTAACAAATTCAGTATTGCCAGAAGGCTTATGTTACTCCCAGAGACTGTGCTCTACGCATGGGCCAGCAGAAGAATTAAGGCAAAATCTTCCCTTCCCTTACTGCGAAACAAGAACTGGAGGAGACCACATGTGGGTAATGAGCTTTTGGGAGAAGGGAAGTATTTGCTGCTCTTCTCTTCCACCAGGTCACGCTGTGTTCCAATGATGTGGGACGATACGACAGTGATATGGTGGTGGACGTGGATGGTTTTGGCAAGGAGGTGTTGGCTCTGCGCCTCAAAGCCAGGTACCAGTGCTCTCCTTGCAGCTGCTCGTCCTTCCCCGTGCACCCACCACCAGCACAGTGCCTTGCTCGGGGTTTGCTGGCTGCAGCTCCAGGAGAAAGCTTGCTTAATAAGCTGGTTCTGCCCAGCTAGGTAGGAGAAGAGCAGTGCTTGGAAAGCAGCCCGTGGTGAGAAGCACCCCTGCTCACAGCCAGGCATGGCCCTGGGCCTTTTTCTATGGGGAACAGGAATGACATTATTTATTGGCCTGGCTTTTGCTGCTTGAAGTGTAAAAAATTCCCCAAGGTCCTCCTGTCCTTCTTTCTGCAAGAGGTGGGCTTGTGCTGGGTTCCAACCACACTGCAGCATTGGTTTGGGACACAGTGAGCAGTCTGCTGAGAGCTGGGGTCTGGCTCAGTTAACGAGGGCACATGGAAATGGAAAAGGGGCTCACGGCAGGAGTGGGAGGGGAAAGTAGTCCTTGATGTGGCAGGTGGGCTCAGGTTTCCCTGCTTCCCTCTGGCTCTTCTGAGCATTAACGTTCTCCATTCTCAGACTTAACGCAGATGTTGTTGTTGCTGCAGCCAAATTCCCTCCTGTGGTGCTGCCATGGGTGTCAGTTTAATGACAAGAGGGATGCAGTTCCCTGGTACCGTTCCCTCTCCCAGGCAGAGCTGTCCAGTCAGTGCCTGGGCTGCAGTTTTGTAACGCAAGTGCCAACGGGGACAGACCTGGGACCCGTGAGGTGCAGCAGCAAGGGAGCTGTAGGAACTGGGAGGATGATCACCCACTCCCTAGGGCAGGTGGTGGCTCATGCCCTCAGCACTAGGCAAACGGCTGAGTTTTCTGGCACAGCACCCTGGGAGAGAAGGGAGTTGTTTTTCCTTGAGCCTTGGTGAGCATTGACCCTCAATGGGAAGGCTCCTCCAGAGCTCACGGTTCACTGGGCCTGTTGGGGGAGTCCTTGCAAGCCTCCTTGGGCAAAGGAGGGGGTGAGGCAGCTGTGCTCTTCCCGGGCACTTGGCAGCCTCTGCAGTGCTAAGTCTCAGGGTTTGCCCCTCCTTGACAAGACGTGTTTGAGTGGAAAGACGTGACAAGTGATTTATCTCTGTAGAAGTACTAAACGTCTGTTGGACAGTGAAAAATGTCTTATGCTCCATTCCATGCTCTGCGGGGTGAACACTCTCCATTCTCTCAGTATCTCTCATTCCCTTGGGGTCATCTCTTTGCCCAGATGTGTCGTTCCTGAGCTGCGTTTGCTCTCCTCCACCCTCGACTGTGGACCGTGCTCTGCAAAGGTCCCTTGCCAGAAGACGCTGACCCTTGTGAACCCGAGCCCCCTTCCAGGATGCTACAGAGTTCTCCCTCAGGTTTGGCATCTCATCCACCTCCTCCTCTCAAATACTACTGAGGGGTTTATTACAGACAAATGGGGTTTGGATAAGACCTTGCTGGTTTCTATTCAGACTTAAAGATGTGCTGAGAACAGGATTCTACCTGAATGTAAACTTTAGAAAGCAGTTAAATAGGAACCTACCTGAATATCAACTTCGGGAATCATTTTAACCTCTTCAGGAAGCAGTTTATATTCTAGTGTTTGGGGTATTTTCTTGTGAGAGATCTTAGAAAGTTGTGAAAAGCTGTTGCAAGGAGGCTGCCAGCACAGGAGTGGGTGTCTGTGGATGCAGCAGCTGTTGGATTCCCTGAGGATACTAAGCCCCAACAATTCTTGCATCTTTTTTTGTGCCTTTCAGCTTTTTCCTGGGGATTTTTAAAAAACGTGTGTGAGTTGCCATTGTGGTAGATGTTAAGGAGTTTAAAGGTGCCTCTGAAGTTGCACTTGATTCTGTCCCTCTAGAGACACCAAGAGGCCGCTGCTCTGTGGTACTCCAGCCCCAAGCCGTGTGGGATTATCCAGGGTCACAATGTGGTGGAGATCCCCATTACAGTTGAAGTCCAGGCGGTGGGTGCTCATTCCATCCCGGTGGATATCGCCGTGTTCGGGAAGGAGACATCCCCATTGGTGAGTGTGAGGGGAGACGTGTGCTTTTGTGCAGCTCATCCTGGGGGGTGGAGTGCACAGGGATTCTTCCAGGGAAGGCAGGGACTTGTCATATATGGCTGGTGTGGACAAGGACAGAATGCATTGGTGGCATAAGCAGTTTATGCTGCAAAAAGAGGAAGAGCGGAGTCCTCCTAGGGAGTAATCTCAGCATATAGTTCATCTAAGCTGAAATTGAGGATTATTTTATTTAATTAATCTTCCATTTAAAATGCTGGTAACTGTGGAAACATCTCTTTTAAAATGTCATCTCTCTGAACACAAAAGGAGGATTTCTGGGAATCTTCAGCTTTCTGTGTCAGAAAGGAAGGCTGATGTTTGAAAAGTGGTTGCAGGGAATTAAATTTATATTCAAGCAAATGGAAATGATGATGCCAAATCCCCTGGATGGCACCAAACATCTCAAGCCGGGCCATTGCCATTGTGCACGTAAACCAGTCAACAGGAAGGCCAGGCAGTGCAGGCTGTGCAGGGGAGCCTGACTTTTGACAAAACGCTTGCTCATAACTATCAGGCTGCTTCCTTTAAAGAGCAGGGTTTCTCCCCACCAGAGTAACCAGCTGTTTAACTGTCAGACTGTTTTTAACTACAGATTTCTTGCAAAGCTTTTACCTTTGGGCCAACAGTTTACAGTTTGAACATTTCCCGGACTTTAATCTTTTTTAATTGGGAGGGGAATATGTCAAATGTTTGCCTAAAAGGCCAGCATTTTAGCTGGAGCATCACATCTGTCCCTAGAGAAGTGACTTGAGTGCAACTGAGCTGTTTAAGCTTTCTTAACTTTCCCTGTTGTGTGGCTTTGTTTTTTTTAAATCTCTCTTACCTGCTCCCTGAAACAGCAAATGCATTTAATGTGCACTGGAAAGACACCGCTTGTCTATGCAAGTGTGAATAAGATAAACTTCGGCAAGATCCAAGTGATACAGGACACTTCCCAAACTCTCCAGCTGTGCAGTCTGGGTCTCATCCCTGCAGCCTTCAGAGCAGAGATCGTAAGTGTCTGTGGGGCCGTTTTCCAGGGAAACTCCCTGGTCAGCAGCAGCCCAGGACTTGGATTTTATATGTAAGGTTTCTATATCGCTCTGTGGGAGAGAGGAGACAAGAGATTCCATCCGAGGCAAGAGGAGCCTGGCTCTGCAGGTGGTTTTAGCTGGGACAACCTTCAGTGAAATAGTTTGCAGAGTTGTAGGGGCAGAAGCGAGTCTGGATTGTGGTTACAAGTTCTCCCTTTATTTTGTGGAAGGTATTTAGCAGTGCAAGTCACGTTTTTGGAGCTCTGAGATGAAGAGAAGCCTGTGGCCCTTTGCTCCTGAGAGGGCAAGGATTTCCCCATGGTTTCCTCATACCATCTACATTTGCTTTGTGCCAAAGTGCTGTTAATGGTAGAGACCAGGGTGTGAGGTCTGTCCTCAAGCTCTGGGTGGGGAGAGGAGTTTCCCCCTCCTGGGGGTCAGAGCAGCTGGGCTGTTGCACACAGATACAGCTGAGGAGGTTGTGCATCCCTGGAGCCTGTGGCCTCCATAGCGTTCCAGAGTATCTGGAGAGCAGCTGCAGAGAAAGGCTCTTTAATTCATGGAGGCTGCACAGGGCAGAAGGAGCTGAGGCTGCTCCCCTGGCAGGAGGAGCTGAGCTGGTGCAGCAGAACTGGTGCAGCCAGCAGGGCTGGGCTGGCTGGCATGTGCTCCCCGCTGCAGAGGTGTCTGTGAGGGGCTTGGAAACAGGCTTGGGAGGAGGTTTGTTCTCCTCCATGCTGAGGAAGTTTGTTCTCCTCCATGCTGAGTGGGCTGGGCTCCTGGAGCTGGTTGAAAGCAGCCCCGACACAGTGGACGTGGTTGTGTCCGTGGATAAAGCATCAGGCGGTGGGGGAGAGTCCAGGCTCAGCCTCCTGGGCCAAGGAGGAGGAGAGTGAGTTTTCCACTTGCTGCTTTCCCAGGTATCTGAGGAGTAAATGTAACCTCCAAGTGAGGGATTTCCAGGGCAGCTTTCTTCAACTCCACAATGAAATTCTGCTCTCCACCCCTGCAGAGAGCAAGCCACCTCAGATGGGTGGTGCTGGCATGTAAATGATAGTTTTTGCATGCTCATACCAGGCCGGGACCTGCCGAGCTGTGTCTGTACAGCTGTCCCAGTGGAAGGCCTTGCCTCCCTCCCCAGGGCAGCTTGCAGCTTTCTTACCCCATCCACAGAGGGAAGTCCATGAGAAAGCAGAGGACCAGAGTGCTTGGGAAGGCTGGGCCATGCCCACAGAGCAGTTTTCTTTCTGCTTCCTGTTTTCCTGCCCTGCTATAACCATTTAGAGCTGACTTTTCCAAAGCAGAGGGCTCTGGGGCACCTCTTTGCAGCTGATGATCAGTGGGAAGCCAGGGCTTTGGTCCTTCAGGGGCAAGGACTTTGGTGCTGGGCTTTTGCTCAAGCGGTTTTGCAGAGTTAGTCTTCAGGCTCTCAGCAGTATCCTCCAGCTGTGTGGCTGCTGTGGTGGGATTTGAGCAGCTGTGGTTTTCTGTAGCCTTGAGCCTTTGTGAAAACCCAGCTCTGTTGTGGGGAAACCAGAAGAGAGAAAGTAGCTTCCCTTGGCATACACTCCAAGAAAAAATTGGAGGGGGAATAACCTTCTCCTGAGGAGCATCCCTTGGGTTGGGCAAAACTTAAGTCTGTTAAAATGGATTAAAAGAGGGTAAAATACAGGTTGTATAAGCTCTGCTCTTGCCCAGACACAGTAGCTTAGATTTAGGGAAATGAAGGCTTTACAATTTTTATCCTCCTCTCTGTAGTCGTTCCTTTTCTCACACCCCACAAGTCACCAGGGTCCATGGTTTCCACCCTAAATGCATGTTTGGCTTGTCTTACAGGGTGGTAAATGCTGGAGTATTGAACCCAGGGAAGGAGTGGTCCCTGCCAAGACTGAGGTTCCTGTGGTTGTCACGGCAAACCTGGGTGACACAGGGAGATTTGAGGACAGCATGAAGCTGTTTGTTGAGAACAGCCTTACCAGTGTCATCCCCATCCAGGCTGTGGGCATTGGCACCACAATTGCCATTGACAAACCGTTTGCTCCAGAGCTGAATTTGGAACCCCAGTTCAAGTAAGAGATCTCTTAACTCCTGCCTCTCCTCTTGGCTCAGCAAGGAGCAGTTATGCTGTAGGCTTTCAGGCTAAATCTTCTACAGTGCTCCAGGCCCTGACTCTGTTTCCCTGAAGCCAGAGCTTCCTTTAGAAACATGTCGTTATGCTCAGGTTCCTTAAATTATTAGAGAGATGCCTCTGCCCGAATTAAGGGGCAAATGAGACCGTATTCCAAAGTCAGTAGTACGGATTTTTATTTAACAGTAAATGTGAGGTAGAGAGAGACAGAGAGAAATGGGGAAAAGAGAGAAAGGGGGAGACAAAGAGAATGACAAAGGGACAGATTAAGTAGAGAAAATATCACCTCTGCATGGATTCCATTGACATCCAATTGATTCTCTTCTTGTGGCCTTCTCGGAGGTGAAGTGTTCTCAAAGTGATGGTTTCAGTCTGGATCCATTAGGGGAAGCCCAGAATGGTGAGGGAAAAAGCCCGCGGTGATGAAGGAAGTCCCTTTTGGTGAGGGAAGCTGTGGAAATACTACATTATCAGTATAAACCGATTTCTCTTTGCAACGACAATATCAGAAAGGCATCAGACATTGTTTCTGGTCCACGTTAAGAGCGGGAAATGAGGACGGTCTCCAAGCTGTTAACATCTCAGATTGCTTGCTGAGAGCACTTGACTGCAGGGAAATAGCAGCTCCCATGACCTTTTCCATCTCTGCTTCTCCTCCAGCCTCGTTCCCTGCGTTTTCCGGTTCAACGTGACAAACAAGGGGCGTCAGTTCCAGCGGCTGTACTGGGGCACAGAAGGTTTCAGCACCTTTCGACAGCGTCATCCTCTCCCTGCCCTCAGTGTCACCAAGGGCAAAAACGCTTCCCAGAGACCCACCCCCCCCGTATTTAAGCTGCAGCCATGGGGGATGTATCTGCAGCCAGGCGAGACTATGGAGCTGGTGCTGGAAGGCTTCTCCAGCACTGTCCAGGTGAGGTCCCTGCCAAGGGCCGAGCCTTCCCCATCAGGTCCCCTCCAGTGGGGCTTCTCCTGCAGCCCCTTGACATTTGCCTGGGAAAATGAGCAAGGGCCTTCAAGACAGTGTTTAAGGCTACAGGTTTCCATGGCAGCACTGGTGGCTTTCCTTGCTGGCCACCATCAGTTGCTAAGGCTTTTTTGTGAGTCCATAGCTACCAAACCGCAATGCTGATCCCAAAATACGGGCTGAAGGAAGTATTGCTCCTTCGGGGCAAACAGGAGTGTCACCTGCTGAGGCACAAAGGAAGGGCAGAGAAAATAGGTTACACTTAAAGCAGGAGCCCAAGCAGAAAGTGAATTAAACAAGTGTCAGGTGGTTTCTCTAGGGTAAGCAGGGGGTAAAAGAGAAGCCCTGTGAAGGGAGGGAGTGTCTCACGAGTGCCTTTTGTGGCTGTTGGGGTGCAGTGTTAGGGCCATTGTAGCGCAGAAGAAATAGGCTGCAGCACAGGAAGAAAAGGGGGCAGTGTCTGTAACTTTGTGGCCCGTGGGGGGTAAGGAGCCAACACAGGGCATTTGCTGGACACCCTGCCAGCACCACTGGTGACAAGTGACTCTTGCATGCAGGAGGTGGAGGAGAAGCTGGTGTGTGAGGCAGCCGTGGGGCCAGAGATAACAAAGAAAGAGATAATCAAGACAAAGGTCACCTGCAAGTTCATTTCTCCCACGGTGCAAATATCATCCAGAGCAATCACTTTCTGTGTGGAGAAGGTAACTCTCTGGATTGCATCCTGGCATTTACTGCATGGCTCAGCGAGAGAGCTCATGGGGGGGTGTGTGCTTGTGTTAACAGCCCTCTTTACCCTTCCTGAGGCACTTTGTAAAGTAAGTGAGGATGTTTTTAGAGATGAGACTGGTTTTTAACTTCCTTAAAGTAGAATTGCAGCTACAGCTGCACTGCTGAGGGGGACCGTGGCCACCTGGAGAGAAATGTCAGTTTCTGTGCTCACTGTCAAGGGAGGTTTTTGAGGATCCTCCAATGCACGGTGATGTCTGAACACCAGTGCTGTAGGGAAGCTGGGAAAACCAGATATTCCTGTGAATTCCTCAGGCTGATGAGGAAAAACCTGTCATCTGCTTTGTGTCTTTGCCTTCTCTGTTGTTGGTATGGATGCTCTATGGTATAGCTCTATGGTACAGCTCTGTGCATTTCCACAAGCCTCACCTGCTTCTAAGGACCCACCCACATCCTGCAGCTGCAGTGATGATGACACCGAGGCAAACTAGGTGCCCTTTAGTCTCTGGATCCCAACTTCTGCATTATCATTCCCACAAGGTGTCTGGAAAGGATGTTGCATTATTTAGTTTCTGTGGTTTTGGGTCTCTCCTCAGGTTCCCAGGCTTCCATGGAAGCACTGAATTCTGGGAACAGGCAGTTTGAATGTAACGAGAAGCTTTTCAGCTCTCCCTGATGCCTGCCTGTGCTCTGCTTGATGCCACACTGATTTATGGAGTGCTCTGGCACTGCAGCTGTTTGATATCAATACATCCAGAACTAGTTTCCCAAACTCCGTCTGATTTCTCTGCACCATGCAAGAAGCCCACCACAATGCACAAACAAGAAGAAGGAGCTTAGGCTGATCATAGCTCTGAGGTTATAGACACCATGTGCCTGTAGCAGAGGCAGCAGGACACACAATGCAGAGGGACTGTTGAGGTTTCTGGCTGGCCACATGTTCATGGAATGTTCAAAGTTGACCTTGGGCTGCTGCAGGATCTCCACCCTGGGCCAAATCCTGCTTGCTTTTCTCTTCTGGCTGGCATCACTGCTTCTAGGAGGCTGCTGGAGCCAATAAGGCTGTGAGAAATGACTGTATATGAGGGAAGATCATATTGTGCTGTTCTGCCCAAGAGAGGAGACAAACGTTCTGGGGTCACTTTCTGCCTTTGATCTTGTTCAAGCAGCTGCCTTCTCTCAGGGGCCTATTCCTTCCTCTGTACATAGGAGCGTTTCCTTGTCTGCCAGGGGAGGCTGTAATTTCCAAACATGAAAAGAATCAGCTCTAGAGAAAAATGTCCTGGAAGGTTTAGAATCAAAGAAAAAGAGTAAATAGAGATGTATGCACTTCTGAGGTTGAAAAATGTGAAATGCATTGGAAGGGGAAGGAGGTCTGTGGCTCCTTGAGGTTGTTTTTCCTTGTCTCCTGTTTCTGTAGCACCCCGATGATGTCCTGACTCTTCAGTACAAGCCGCTGTCTTTAAAAAACACCTGCTGCCTGCCATTCCACCTTTTGCTGGACTTGGAGCAGCCGTTCCTAATCTGTGCTGCAGACCAGCAGCCCCTCCCTGCAGAGGCCCAGGTGAGCAGCCAAGGACCCTCCTACCAGTGGGCTTTGAAGAGGGAGGGCTGTGGTGGTGCCCTTCTGTTGGGAGGTCCTCAAGTCGAGAAGTTTATTCCGTAGAGTCAACAGTGGACTGGCCTGAACTGTGAACTGAGTCAGCAGAGCTGCTGAAGGAAGCAAAAACTCATCTGAATTGGAAAGATCCTTCCTGGCTCTAAGATATGAGGGGAAGGGAGCAGGCATCCAGGTGTGGGCAAGCCATGCAGCAGAGGTGTCTCCTGGAGAGCACCCCATCCTCTTGTATTGCTGCTGAGCACAGAAACAGGAGCCTGAGAATCCCCCACTGGAGTGTGGTGCTTGCAGTCAGACCCTCCCTTGTAAAGAACTGAAAGGTGGACTGGGAAGGCCGTGCTGGGGTCACACTTTGAGCGTTTACGATTTCATGCTGTCAGACCTTGGGACTTCATTGTGTGGGTGACTAACACTCCTTGTCTCCTTGCAGCCTGTGAAGATGGAAGCAGGGCAGGAACTTCATCTCTCCATCAGCTTTAACCCAGCTTATGAAAAGGATCCGATCAGCTGGGTAGCAGAGAAGACTATGAAGATCCGGATGGTGGAACATCCTCATGAGGAAGAGATCACCGTTCGGGGAGAGGTCTACTTCCCGAATCTCTGTATCCCGACCAAAGCACTGGACTTTGGTTGCATCGTGACTGGCACAGAACAAGTGCGTTACCTGGAGATGACCAACTGCAGCCCAATTCCTGCCCACTACCACTGGTCATTCCAGATGGACAGCAAGGAGTACCCGACAGAGTATGTGCACCTTTGCCCTCTCCTGGAAGCTCTTTTTCCTGGGTCCTGTTTGTACTTTTTCGCCATATTGACCACCATAAATGGTCTACTCTGACCTCCAATTGAGAGACCTGGAGACACACCATCTATAACGCTGCTGATGCTTTTGAGAAAGCACGCAGGATCACCCTTGAGGAGAAAAGGCAACGCAGAAAGAATTGTGCCTTGCAGAATATACCATCTAAGGAGTCTTTCTGTTGTGCCTTTTGCAACTGGACATGCCTATCTCATATTGGCCTTTTCAGCCACCAACACGCTTGCAACAAACGTGGGTAGAGCCCTTCCCAAATCTTCGTTCGCGAAGCCCAGCCATGATGATGTTTGTACTTTGCAAAGACCAAAGCTGTTTGCCTGGGATCTGACAAACTGCTTTTGACTTTCCCTTGTGGAATAACACTGACCAGCCGTGGTCAGGCTGGATGCTCAGGGAATAGGCGTTTTCCATGGGTTTGGTGTTACTGTAGTCCCCCTCCTGGTTTCCTCTGGGAAGGAAGGCTGGTGGGGAAATCTGCTTTCTCAGACCTCTGTGGCCTGAGGCAGTGGCCACCTTGGTGAAGGGCTCCTAGTCCCACCTCCACAGTGCTGGTGGAGGCACTTTCACAGCCCTTTGGCCCCTCTACTTTGGGATGGGTCCTCTCTGCAAGCAGAGAAACAGCTCTCTTCTCCTTGCTGCCTTCTCTGCATTCCCAACCTTGGCCTGGAAGTGCTGGAGGATGCCCAGAAAGTCCCAAATCACATCACAGAAAGAGCTAATTAGCACCTGAGCTGATGCTGAACATCTTGTTACCTTCCCCTTCCTTCTCCTTTTCTGAGACACCCCCTTTCTGAGCTCACCACACCTGCACCCACCTGGGGGCTGCATCCTGACGAGGAATTGCTCGTGCAGGTGTCCCTCCCTCCCACTGCAGGTCCGTGATCATGGTTACGTTATTTTCCAGGTTCATACCTTCCCCACCTACATTCAAACCCCAACCACAAATGGTCACGTTCGGCTGTGTTGAGTGTGGGCGTTATTCAAGGAGGTACTTCAGGCCTGGAAGTGTGCAGGAGCCAGCCAGAGCCCCGGAAGCAGTGCAGGACTCTTCTCAACAATCATCACCTTCAGCAAACTGCCTGGAAACAGAACAGGATTCTTCCCAACAGACATCACATTTAGAGAACTGCATGGAAGCAGAACAGGATTCTTTCGAAGAGTCATCAGATTCAGAGGACTCCCTGGAAACAGAGCAGGATTCTTCACAAGAGTCATCAGATTCAGAGGACTCCCTGGAAACAGAGGACGATTCTCCTGAACAGTCATCAGATCCAGAGAACTCCCTGGAAACAAAGCAGGACTCTTCCCAAAAGTCATCAGATTCAGAGGACTCCCTGGAAACAGAGCAGGATTCTTCTGAAGAGTCCTCACATTCAGAGGACTCCCCAGAAGCAAAGGTGGGTTTTCTTGTGCACCTGACACCTGTGTTGCCTCCCCCTGCTTGCCACCAAAAAGCTGTGTTCGTGCCGACCTCCCCTTTTGCTGCCCTGCTGTTCTGTGCCCTGAGAGTGGGCTGGGCAGCAGGGCCAGTGGCTGGACATGGGGCATCTGGGGAGGGAGAAATAGGATACTTTTCTTTGGAGAAGCCCACTCCGATCCTACAGACCTATGATGAGTTTGGGATTTTTTGGCTTGTTTCCTTTACAATGTAAAATGAGGCTTTTCTGCCTCTTCTCATGATGAGAAGGCTTCCAGTTTCCTTCCTGTAGCAAGCCATGCCAAATCCTGATCTCCATGTACCCCCTTCCCAGCCCAGCTGGACCACCCATTTTCAGATCTCTGCCTTCACCCAAGAGCTGTCATTGCAGTGATGGCCCCAGAGCTGCCTTTTATAGAGTGAGACTTGGCAAGGTGGCTGTGTCCTGCAATGGAAAGTGGCTTGTCTTCCAGGTGCCACTGTACACTGCTGCAGGGCCTCGGAGCTCAGTAGAGACGAAGAGGTCTGGGCAGTCGGCGGAGGTAAAGCCCCCTGGCTTCAGAGCGGAGGAGGTGAGTGGGAATCTCTCTCACTTGCACGTTTTCAGCGTGGCAAGCAGGTCTGTTGCCCCCAGAGCTACAGAACTCCCTGTGCAGCACCCATGGAGGGCACTGCTCCCCTGGTACTTCATCAGGTGCTCAACAGGATATTTTTCAGGAGCATTTGGTGTAGCACCTTGAGAGAGCAGCATGTAAGTCAGAGAGAGGGAAAAGCCTCAGGAGTCAGATGAGCTGGGCTGGAGTCCTCCCCTCAGCTCCAAGAGCTCTCACCTCTGAGTCTCTTGCTTTTCTGAAGGCAGTAAAAACTGGTTTTAAAGGCAAGTTCTGCAGCAGAGAGAATGTTTTGCTGCCAGGAGACATCCCAGTTTACTTTAATGTCTGGTATTAATTAATGCATTGAGCAGTGAGTATGGCAGAAGACTTTGGCCATGCTCCCTCCACTGGTCAGTGGCATGGAGGCCAGATGAGATTAGGATGCTTCTGGCTGGTGTTTGAGGAATAGGCCCCTCCAGCTATGGTTGTACTTTGCTCCAAGCCACAGCTGCTCTTCTGCACCCATTTCCATGCTCAACGACTCGATCCCTCCTCCCCTCCTGCAGGTTTTCGACATCCAGCCAGTGTCCGGTGTGCTGCAGCCGGGCAAGAGCCAGCAGGTGCCCTTCACCTTCTTTGGCCACGCCAACATCATTGCCCGTGTCACGGTGCTGTGCCAGGTGGAGGGAGGCCCAACCTACGAGGTGGAGCTGAGGGGGGAGACTTCAGTCCTCACCTACCACCTGAGCGTCGAGGAGATCGACTGCGGGCTGCAGGTACCACCCCTTCTCCTGGCAGAGCTGCTGCCTTGGGACCATCACCAGCAGGTTGCTTCCCAGCCCGGCCCAGGGCTCTCTCCCCTTCCCAGTTCCTTTGTTGTCTCTGGGGCTTGGAAGTACAACCTTGGAGGGGTATATCTGGCATCCAGACTGCTTTGTAATGGCCATCTCCGCCCCCCTCCAAAATGTTGGGAATTCCTTATCTTCAGGGTACCTAATGCTGCCTCCTGGAGCAAGCAGGATCCCAGTGGGGATGTCCAGAGGGACATATCCCTGAGAAATCCCTCTGCTGATCCACTCGTAAAGCCTGAGCTCCAATGAGATGCTCTTGTTTAATGCTCTTGCTTAATCCCCAAAATAACCCGGTTGGGCTTCCGGTCACTGCAGGTGGAGAGAATGTCCCAGAATAATCCCTACTTTACTACTTCTCAGTTAAAAGTCCACAGGTCTTTCCAGCTGCTGTCCCTGTCTTGGTGCCCCATCTGTCTCCCTTTTTGCTGGTGTGTTGCTTGCCAATACTTGCATGCAGGTATCTTTTCTTCTGGAATGCCTCGATGCCACCTCCTTTGTTTCTCCTGGCTGTTGGTGACCCCTCAGAGTGCAGAGGGCCTGTGTCCCCTGCTTCATTTGTTACTGGCTCTCCCATGGTTGTTCCTGCCCCTCTGCATACTGCCAGGACTCTGTTCCTGTGCAGGTCCCTGTGCCTGGGGGTTCCCCATGTTCCCAAGTGCCCATAGCTTGTTCCCAGTCTCTGCTCCTGCAGTGTGTCTGCTTTCAACCCCATGAAAGAGGAAGGAGATTCCCAGCACCAGGCCTGTGTCTGTAACTTCCCACTCCTCTGTCCTCTCTCCAGCTCTTTAATGAAGTCACCAAAGCAGAGGTCACCCTGCGGAACAACGGGAAGATGGGATTCACCTACATGGTACAGAGCCCCAGCACTGGCACTGCAGACAAGCCTCTGCCTGGTGTGCTCGTGGTCCTGCCCAGCACAGTGAGTGGCACAATTGACTGACCCCAGCCCTGTGTCAGGTGGCCAAGGAGAGGGTTAAAGAGAAAAAAGAGGGGAAAACAAAACCAAACCCAGCCATGAGAGACAGGGCTGTAAGCAATTGCTGCTGGGGGCAGAGAAGGTCAAGCAAGTGCCATCCTGCCAGACTCCCTGTGGCCTTGGCTGGCGAGTGGCTCTGCCATCCCAGGGCAGCCACCAGTGGGAGGCACGAGCACGTTGGTCACTCCTTGGCCCCCAACTGCTGAGCTCTGTGGCTGTGCTGGCACTGAGGCTCTTCTGAGGGTCACCTACCCCAGCTATGGGATCAGACAGGACTTATTCCATGTCCGTACCTCCCCTGTGCCAGCACTAAGCAGCACTTACAAATTCCTTGCTTGGGCTTGAAGCTCCTCAGCCAGAAATTGTCGCAACCCCTGTGCTGGTCCTTCCCTCCTCCCAGCTGTGCTGCTCTGGAGCAGCTTTGTGGGGCAGTGAGGGGGCAGGGAGGAGCAAGGTTGGAAGAACCAAGAGAGGAATTTGGAGCATCCCACCACTGTCCCAGCTTCTCAGTGCTGCCTGGATGTCTTTGAGGTCAAGCAGTGTTCCTGTTTTTGTTTCTCTTTGCACCAGGAAGAGGAAGCCTATTGGCTTTCCCATTTCTTCCTGCCTGTCTCCTACAAGGGGTGACAGGAGCTGCTGGCCCTGCTGAGAGCGTGGGCACTTCACTCCTCTTCCACAGTGGTGGCAAAAGAGCTTTTACCTGTTCAACCTGGCTCTCACTGGCAGAGGGCAAACCCCGTTAGCAGCAGAGCCATGCTCACGCTGAGCACAGGGCAGGCTCTGCTGGGGGTGCAACCTTAGGAGCCCTGGGAAGGACACACTGCACCCTCTGCACCCTCGCCTTGGAGGCTCGAGCTTTTGGGCACGAGGAAGTTAGAAGGTGATGTGATCTGATGTTTTCTTCCAGAGAGAACCTGTCTTCTTAGCCTGTCTGTGGCCTGAGCCTTCCTCCATCACACCCTCTTTAATGCATTGCCTCCCTCTTCTCCTGTCCCTTGCAGGCTTCCATTGAACCTGGCAAGGAGCAAGTGCTGAAGCTCTATTACCTGCCAGGAGTGCCAGGAGTCTTCTGCAGGACATTCCAGGTTCAAGTGGGTCACCTGAAACCGGCAGAAATCTCCCTGAAAGGAGAGGCGGTCTTTGCCGGGATCTGTCTGGACCTGCCCTGGAGCATCAACGGTGAGCAGTGCCCATCTGCTCCCCAGCAAAGTCCTCACTGGGGTTTTTCCCAACTGTAATGCCCAGAGGGCAGCTCACACCCATCTCCACCAAGCCTGGAGGTTGCAGGGCTGCCAGACCAACACTCACCCCTCTGGTTGCTTCCTGAGTCTTGAGCAGACAAGCACATGTAGGCTTTGTCCAAGTAACCATCCTGCAGCTCTTGCCAGCACTTCCGTCAGAGGCCTGGAAAGATGGCTAGACAGAAAAGCTTGGGAAAGCTATAAGAGAGACTGGCAGGGCTTTTGGCAGGGTTGGATTTGCATGACACTGCAGGGGATGAGATGCTCCTCTGTTGGGAGGAAGATGGGTGGGAGTGAACATGAGGATTCAGAGACAAGCAGCAGCGTCCACTCTCCAGAGATGGCTTTCCATTGATGGGTTGTTTCTGGGAGAGACCAGCCTTTGGGGGAGTGGAACTTCTCAGCTTAAATGGTATTGGCACTGCACCCACACTTCTATTTGTGAATGTTTTCTTCCTTCAGGAAGTGAAAAATACGAGAAACTATTGAAACAGGCAAAAGAAAAGCTGAAAAAAGACAAGCAGGACAAGAAAGCAAGTGTTTGGAGGAAGGCTCGAATCAGGAAGCGACACGCGAAGGGCCCTGGCATTGTGGTAAGCACAGCTGCAGTCCCATTTGGCACATGCCACCCTCCCCATGTCACTTGAGCCCTTGGCACCCCACAACACCCCACAACAGCTTCTCAGTGCCCTGCTGGCACTTGGGACCTCCCCGCCCACACCTGACCACAAACATGCATCAGCTCAGCGTTGCCCCACCTCTGGTCGTGGTCTCTCCTGGAGATGTACCAAGCTTCCTGGCTACTCCCCTTGCTGAGGAGTTTGTTGCTCCCAAATCAAACCCTAGCAGGTTTACAGACCTTAGTAGCAGCAGCCTGACTGTGCCCTGGGACTGTGCTGGCAGTGCTCAACTCCAAGAGGCACCAACTTGATTGGGGTTCCCTTTTCTAGGCAGCTTTTGTCCAAGCTGCTTTGGCACTGGCTGGGGACAGGCAAATACCTGAAGCTCTGGAAGGTTGCTAGCTTGTCTGTCTGGCCAGATCAGCTTTTCTAGCAGTGGGTGGGAAGGCACAGATACTGCAGTTATTTCCCTGGAGAGAAGATCCTGGCTAGGAGAGCAGAATGTGTCACAGACACTGAGCAGTCAGAGAGGAGGACCCCATTCCCCCTCTCAACAAGAGCAGGGTGGGATCCTCTTTCAGATACAAGCCTGGGCCCTGGGAAGGGCCTTTGCTAACCAGCCACTGCCTTCCCTTCCCTCAGGCAAACACTTGGCTGAGGATGGAGATGGAGCAGATGCTGATAAAGGAGAATGCTCTGGAGCTGCAGCCAACCCTCATCTCCTGCCCCCCAGAGGACACTGTCTTTGACAAGCGCATTCCTCAGAAGCTTGTCCAGTGAGTAGGGACTCCTGTTCCCTCTCTGCAGATGCCCTGAGGGCAACACCCAGCAGTGTCCCCTGCTCCTGAGAGCTCCTTGAGCATGCAGAGCTGGGAACAGTGGGCATTTCAGAAAGGGGCTGACCCCAGTAGCTGTGACAGCAATAGCTCGTGAGCAGCTGACTGTCCTCCCTTCCCCAGTGCTGCGCTGAGCTTTGGAGCTGCTCAGCTCCCCACAGGTGCAAGGTCCCATTCTTGGAGCTGAGGGGACCCAGTGCAGACCATCAAGCCCTTCCAGACAGCACAGACACTGTCCCTGCTGACCAGCTCTGAAAGAGAATTCCAAGCTGCTCTCTTGGTTCTGACTAACAGAGCACCCTAAGCAAAAGGTGGCTTTGATGCTGGTGGGGTGGCAGGGCTTATCTGGGTAACTTGGTCCTTCCCTTTGCTCCTTCATGATGCTGCATGGGCATGGGAGGCTCCAGTTCAGGAAGAAGATGCTTTGCAAAACAGATCCTTCGTGTGACCTGGTTGCAGAGCAGTGAAGTTTTCCTGTTCAAATCTTATTCCAAGGCTCAGAAGCAATTTCAGGCTTGGGCTGTGCACCAGGAGAAGCGTTTTCACTGAGACCACTGGAGGTCCAGTGGATTTACCTACACTGGCTTTTTGTAGTGGAGGAGCTGTGACCAGAGTCCATTTAAAACTAATTTTATTTTCGGGTCCCATTGGAAGCTGATGAAACCTAGGACCTGCACTCCCCATAACTTCCCAAAGTCATTGTCAGGTGGTCAGGTCTTGGGTTTTGTAGGCTTGAGTTTTTACAGCAGTGAGTACAGAAATATCCACTTTATTTGAATCTTCCACCACTTGAACATGTGGCTCCGCTGTTGTTTAAGGACTGTCCTTACTCCTCCTTCCAGAGCTGAGCTGCCTGAGTACATCCTGGACATGGGCACTGTCGTTCAGGGTTACAGTAAAAGCTGCACTGTGAAGATCACCAACACCTGGAGGTTCCCAGTGGCCGTCCGGGCCAATGAACGTGCCCTGCGTGACACAGGTAACCAGTGCTGGAGGGGATTCCTGTGGGCTGCAAGGAGCTGTCTCAGACAGATTAGCTTAAGCCACTGCACATGGGGAGGTTTTTTGAGCTTCTTCCTCCCAGTGCTCCTGCTGGGAGCTTCAGGGCCAGAATTCTCCTGGCCAGCTGTGCCCAGGAACCTGGCCTGCCTGTGACTGCCCTGACGCTTCCCTGCAGGGGCCTGATGGGCTGATTACCCTTGTCATCTCCCAACATCTTCTGCCTTTGGTTCCCATCGGCATGAAGTTTCTTTGGGCATTCTGGGGGTGTTGCAAACAGATGGGATCTGTTGTGGTTGGAAAGTGCTTTGTCTGGAGTTCACACTCTCACAGCTCTTGTGTTCAGCCTTTACTGAGGAAATAGCCTGTTTGATTCTCTGGTGGATTGAAGTAGGCTTCCAAAAGAGGCCTGGAGGCAAATCTGCACTTCCATCACAGAGTGGCTCGCTGTGTCTGAGGGCTGCTCAGGTGTCTCCTCTAAGTTTCTGTCCCGGGAACAGCACAGTGTGAGGTTTTTCCCAGGGCTCCCAGCAGGGCTCTCGTATGGCCTTAACATGCTTATGACACATTTCATATTGCTTGTGTATCTCAGCTGCTTTGTTCTCATCTGTTCAAGGTTTCAGCGTATACCTGGAGCCCGTGGAGTTCCTGATCTACGGCGCCACCAAACTGTTTCAAGTGAGCTTTGCAAGTGCCAACCTGCCCGTGGGAAAGGTGGATGTGCTCCTGCCCATCAAGGTACTGCAGCTTTTGGGGCAGGCAGCAGGCACATGTCACCTGGACTCTCAGCTGAACTCTCTGTCCTTCTCCAGGTAAAGAAAGGCCCCACACTGCACATCCGCCTCCGTGCCACTGTGATTCAGCTGCTGCTCAGCCTCTCCAGGAACAGACTCCAGTTCCCCGATGTCCAGGTTGGGCAGTGCTGGCACGAAACAGTCCGGCTTTACAACCAGTTCAGCGTGCCCTGTGAATGGTTCCTCACTGTCAACAAACCTGCCAAGAAGGTAAAGCACAGGTGAACGTAACACGGAACGTCGTGGTTGGGTTTTCTTTGCACCTCCTGCCTTTTCTGTGCCTGTGGCTGCCTGAGTACTTGGGCTACAGCGTGTTTGAGGAAGCTTTTGAGGGTCCAGATCAAGGCTGCTTTGCCTGGACCTGTTCCATTGGCTGACGCTTTACTTCTCTGCCATCCTCACCCATTCCTCCTCCTCCTCTGAGGACAGGACGGTGGCTCTCCATCTGCTTGCCCTGCCTGCAGGTTGTCCCTCCAGTTCTAGATGGTGGGGGCCACGCCGGGTTTGCTGTGGGTGCTCTCAGCACCAGGACAGGATCTCGGAGCACTCCAGGAACCGAGGCTCTGTCCTCTCAGACCATGGAGACCTCACACGACTGGTTTCTGTGCTCAGGTGGACAAACGTTTGACACCAGCCGTGCGTCAGAAGGAGCTCCAGGCTGCGAAGGATGATTCCCATGTCTTTCAGTGGAAGGCCCAGGAGGGAACCCTTTATGGTAGAGAGTGGTGTGACCTGGAGATCCAGTTTTCACCCCTGGAAGAGGTAAGATTGGCAGGTGTCGCCCCAGGAGCTCTGTCAGGGCAGGGTGGTAAGGAGAGCCCGATGCAGGGAGTGGCAGATGAGCTCTTCCTCCACTGGCAGCTTTCTGGAAGCCCTGCACTCACTGTGCCTCAGTTTCCCCTGCAGCACACCCTTCTGAGAGGCGCCTTGAAATTCCCACAGGGAACATCAGGGCACTGTGCTGTGGCTGCCTCTCTGCCCATGGGGGAGATCTGCCTGACTCCCCTCGTCCTCCCCCTTGCCTGGTTGTATTTGCAGCCTGCGACGCTGGGTGCAGAGCAGCTGGCACAGTCACAGGGCATCAACCTGGAAGGGTCAATGCTGGCTCATCCTGCTACTGGCACCAACAGACAAAACAGCCACCAGACACCTTCCTGGGCACGGAAGGACAGTCACCTGTAGTGGTGTGCTGCCAGCAGTCCCTGGGGCTCTGGCCCAGCCTGCCTGCACATTGCCATGCATCTGGGGAGTCGACTTCAAGGATGGAGCATTTCCAAAAGCCCTTTGCATGTGGCCACTGGGACTTGGAAACTGACAGGGTGTAACAGGATGGACACAAGTGCTTCCATGCCCAAGAACAGGGATCTTTTCATTGCTAGAGAGATGTAACCAACCATCTTGTGTCAGACTTTGACCAGAGCCAAACACTGAGCAGAGAAGACGACCTTTATTTCTAGCCAGCGAGAGCTCATCTGCCTCTCTCATAGAGCTGGTGTTTGCCTGATGCAGCAGTGCCAGGACTGAGGACCTTTCTCGTGTGCTTCTCCACGACTAGGGGAGAACATCTGATAATCCATTTTATATCCATTTCATACCCAAATACCCAGTTACACTGCACACCAGGATTCGTCCCAGTTACTCAGAGCCAAGGACACAGATGCTGTAGCCCCTACCATAAGTAAATATCTGACTTTCCATTCCCCCTGGAGGGACTGATAACACCCCTGACCTTTGGGCAAGGCTTGTATTTGGGGTCCTGTCACCTAGGACTTCATGGACAAGTTTTCTGCACTTTTCTCTTTTCAGAAGTCCTACAAAACCGAGCTGAAGATCAACGTTCGTGGGAACAGCCAGCTCCTCGTGCTGCACATCTCAGGACAGGGTCTGGAGCCACAGCTGGAGTTCAGCCCCACAGAGATCAAGCTGGGAGCGGTGCTGCCGTGCAGCCCTGAGCTGGAGAGGACAGTGGTGGTGAAGAACCCCTGCGAGTTCCCCACTGAATTTTACTCCCTGGAGTTTGATGAGGAGTACCGTGAGGAGGAGAAGGTGAGAGGGAAGGTCTGGTCCCCATGTATGTGCTCCCCAAGCTCTCCAGCACTCCAGCCTTCCCAGGCTTGTGCCAGGGAGATGGAGGCAATCCCCAGGGCAAAGCCTGGTGGCACTTTGAGGAGAGCCATCCCTGCTGGCAGTCTGTGGAGGGGCTTGGATAGCCTGTGTTGTTGGGAGGAAGGAAGGAGGGAGAAGATGGGCTGAGTCTGTTGGTATGATGGAGGTTGATAAAGGAATCTTGTGGATGGTTTCTCTTCCCCACGCGCACAGATCCTGCGGACCCTGGAGGAGTTTGAAGACCGGACGGCTGTGGTGATGCCTCCACGTGCTGTGGGAGAGAAGCTGCCCCCAGAGGTGCTGGAATGTTATGAAAAATGGAAGAAGATGGAGGCTTCAGGTCAAGAGATTATGTCCAAGCTCAAGGAAGAATCAGGCCAGGATAATGGTGAGCGTTTGGCATTGGCAGTTCTGACTGTGGACATAGCAGGGAGCCCAGCCCACACACCCTGAGCTCTCTGTCACCTTGTTCTCCATGAAAAGCCCATGCTTCTAGCAGCCATCTGATCTCCTGCCTGGTGGAGGAATTCCTGGATGAAGGGCTGTGGCATCCTCTGCCAACCTGGAGTGTAGCCAAAGCCAGCTCCTATCTGCCTGCCACGGACTGGGGAAATATTCAGGATATCCCCTTGCGTCCCTTAGCCTCAAAGAGTAGCATCAGATGAGCTCTTCAGCCAGTAGGACCAGGTCTAATATCACTGGTTCTTTTATATTTGCTCCTTCCCAGCAACAAAAGCACAAGCTCATGTTGCTTTCAGCTGTCTCCTTTCCTGGGATCTGAGGGGATGGGGAGGATGATCAGGATCCAAGGTACGCAGAAGGCTGACTTTTCTATTTGTTCTGCACAGCAGCGCTTCAAGAGAGCATCAGGTTGTTAAAAGACATGGTGGATGAGTCTGACAGGCCCATCCGTCAGGCCATCAGGCGCTACACCCGTCCCGTTGTAGAAGAGCTCAAAGCCCAAATGCCCAGAGGGATCGCCATCATCGTCTATGGGACACCCCGGACAGGTACGGGAGCCACAGCCCTGGGCTGCAAGGAGAGGGGGAAGCAGGAGAAATGCATCCTGGTGGACCGTGGTGCCTGAGACAAAGTCCTCAGCTGAATATGAGGTGGAGATGATCCACCTGGGGCTGGAGTTCAGTGCTCGTAACCGTGCTCAAGCTGCCTCCCTTGCGGTCTCCCCTAGAAGGGCACTTGCTCTCCCACCGTCCTTGAAACCTGTTTGTGAGTTTTCCAGAGGCTATCCCTGAAAATGCCTCATGTGCAAGTGTCACCAAGCAGTCTTCCTCTTTCTTTCAGGAAAGACAAGGGTAGCGGCCGCCCTGTCCAAGTATTACAGTGCCACCTGCTTGTCCCTGGACGAGGTGGTGACAAAAGCCATGTCGGACGAGCGCAGCTCGGCGGGGCGCCGTGCCCGGGAGCTGTGCGTCGAGGCTGCCCGTCAGCAAAGAGCCATGAGGGAACAGATGCCGGGTAAGGAGAAACGCTGCACTCAGAGCATGCTTAGGAAACCACCATGACCATCTGCTTCTGCTTGCTCAGAGAAATGGTTTGACAGCCCTTGGGTCTCTTAGGGGTCATGCGTGCTGTGCATCTCTGGCTAGTTTGAAAACAAAAAGCTCAATATTAAGGGCTCCAACAGGGGCACTTTTACTGCCATTCTTGGCACATATTCTTTTTTCTAGGGGTGGTGAAGCACACCTGTCTCTTTCTCTGAATTTTTTATATTTCCTCAAAGCTGAATCCAGCTTGCTCCTCATGGGCAGCAGGCAGAGCCATTGTCACCTTCACAAGGAAAAAGCCCTCTGAAGTGGCTCATTAAGCACAAGACAACTGAGTGTGGCTTTGCAAATGTGAGAGGAAGGGAAGAATAACCTCCTAGAGGAGTTTCCAATGAGAGACGTGCTGTAGATAAGCTCTTTTCTCCAGAGATTTTCCTATGCCCACTGTCGGGTCACACAGCTTGTGCACACTGTGCTGTTCTCCAGATTAGACTGGAGACTTTTATGAAACTTTGCCGGGCAGTTGGTTGTTGCGGTCCGAGGGGAAGAGGGGACAGGACATGAGGAAGGGTGCAAGCAGACTTGTTTATTCAGGCGTGCGCCCGATTCTTAACCGTCCCGCCAGGGAAAGGGGGCAGAACATCGGGTGGGCTATCAGACAGACAAATGGGGGAGCAAATCAGAACAGGGCACAGGCAAAAGGGGGAGGAGGAAGCCTGGGCATGTGCAGTTGTGCACTGTGTAGCATGAATACAGTGAAACCACATAATAACAGTAAAGTCCATATGAAAGTCCTGCCAATTGCTGTATGCTTTTCTCCATGCCTGGAACTGTTCCCATCCTGAATCTTGCTTCTCTACAGTTGGTGCCCTGAGCTCTGCAGGGTTAGGCCAGACCTGCTCAGTGTGGGGAGAAGTTTTGCATTGCTCCGCTTTGCACCTGGTTGGGTTCAGAGCTGGTGGAAGGAAGAAGGGTCTTCCCCAGCCCAGCTGGGGTTTTCCCACACGGAGGATTTAGCTCCAGCAGAGATGGGTGATGCAGCTGAGGCTGGGCTGCATGTTACAGTCTCCATGTGAAAATGCAGGATGGGTGCAAGGCATGGAAACAATGGTCCTGGAGGACGAATCTTTGGGTTGATCTGTAGGAGAGCTACTGTGCTAGCAGTGTCACCTGCGTACACGTTTGTTAGGAGGGACCTAGAACTGGCTTTAAAATCCAGTCTGGGCCGGTGTGCTTTATCCTGCTGATAAGCAGGAAAGGAGCTGCTTCTGGGAAGCAGTGCTGCTAGTGCCCAGCAGGCTGGGGGACAAGTGCCATGTCCCTTCCAGGGGCAAGGCTGTGCCCATTGGGATGGAAGGTGCCTGCTTGCTCCTCACAGCCCTACTGATACATCTGTCTCCTCTACAGGTAAAAAGGGCGCTCAGGCCAAGAAAACTGAGCCCAGCCCTGCGGACAAAGCCAACCAGAAGACTTTCAGTGCTGGACCCCAGAGTGCTTCAGCAACCAAGGATAAGGCATCCGACAAACCCCAGGCAAGATTTTCAGTGACCTCCAAGGTGAAACATGATCTGCACTGGGACCTTCCTGTTGCCTTTGAGATGGGAAGGGGCTGCTTACAGTGGAGGCTCCATGTCGCCAAGGGCCTGGTGCAGCATCTACAGTGCCAAGAGCCAGCTGGGACAGGAATGTGCTCTGGCAGAAAAGCACCATTGGTTCTTAATGGTTTGTGGGCAAAGTGTATTCCTGGCTAACTTGGCTGCAGGCGGTGAGCAAAGCTGTGGGAGGCTGTGCTGGGGGCTTGCAAGCTTGGGTCTCTGCTGGCCAAGGGACGGGCCCTCCAGGGTTGTCCCCTGCAGCTGCCAGCCTGCACTGCAGGGTTGCCCTCGTCTCTACTAGTGAGGAAGCCCAGATCCGAACCCAGCAGTGGGAACTGTCCAGGGCTTTCCGCAGGGGTTTATTTTCCTTACCATGTTCCACATTGCAGATGGCAGCCGTTTCCTGCGCCACCGCTCCTACACCACAGCAACTGACCATCCTCACCAGGATGGGGAGAAAGGAGAAAAAGAGGAAGTTTTGGAGCTCTGTGCTGCCTGAGGAACTGCTGGTGGAAATCATCTCTGAACGGCTGCAGGTACGTGGCGTGGGGGAAACGGAGATATTCCTGTGCCAGAGAGACAGGCAGTGAGAGACAGCTCGGAGAGGAGGAGGAGGTCTATGCCTGCTGCTGGAGGATCCTGTGCTGCATGCAGGGATCCTCGGGGGAAGCTGCAGATGCCCTAAGTTGGCAGAGTGTAGTGCAAGATCCAAGCTGGTTGTAGCTAATGCACTTGGAATGACAGTGGCTGGTGTCCTGAGAGATCTGCATTTACTGACCAGCTGCGAGCCCAGCGTGTGTGATGGCTGACTCGCTGTTCCCGTTTGTCTCTCCTGGCAGCTGAGTGACTGCTACAAGGGAGTGGTGTTTGATGGCCTGGAGACCCTCTTTGCGAGCAGCCTGGCATCTTCTCTCCTGTGCGTGCTCAAAGCTGTCAGCAATCGCCCTCATATCCATGTTGTGAACATCTTCCAGGATTCTGAGTTTTGGAAAGGCAGGCGGATGGCTGCAAGAGAGAGGAGGGCAGCTAAAAAACAGCAGAAAGGTGAAATATCTCCATCCGTCTCAAATGTCTCTCAAGCCCTCAACCTTAGCTGTGTGTATCTGGGTTTGCAGCAGAGCTTGTAAGAAATCTTTTTATTGATCCTTCCACCTTCTGGCTCAGTGTAGCCAGCACTCAGCTCACAGCTTCTTTACATACAGCAGAGCTGAGGCTGTAAGACTCACCTTAATCTCAGTCATTAAAGCTTGGGTGCAAGTGCAAGCTGGCGTGGCTCAGTGACTAACCCTCAGCCAGCTGTCCACAACCATGGTGCACCTGAGCCAGGCCACAGTTTGGGGGGCTGTCTGAATTTTGGAGCAGGGATGTGAGCTCCATGGTGTCTCCTGGCAGGATAAGAGGCTGGGTCAGGAAAGAGCTGTGAATCCTCATAGCTGACCCAGAGCCCCAAGCTCTGCTTGCAGTCACTGATGGCTTCTCTTGTGGTCTGTGCTGAAGCACGGGAGAAGGAAGAAGCTGCCCGGAGAGAGGAAGAACGTCTCTGGGATGTGGATGTGGACGAGTACGAAGCCCTCCCTGAGAAGCAGAAAGGTCTGCTTGATTACAAAATTGAACAAATCAAGCGTGAGTGGAATGAGAGGTGAGTAAACCTCCTCTGGGTTACTCCTCAGGGTAGTGACCCTGGAGGGTTTCTCTGCTCCAAGGACCTTGGTTGAGCTCAGAGGGGTTCAAGAGCAAAGGCCAGAAGCAGTACAAGGATGGCCAGGTCCAGGTCCCCAGTTCTCAAGAGAGGAAGGACCTTCCTCTGTTGAGATGAGAACGTCTTCTCTCCATTTTAGCTGTGAGCCCTCTGGCTTAGACATGGCCTGCGGGGAGCTGGGCTCTGGGCTTGCCTTGCCACTGCCCACAGAAGTGTCTCAAAGTGTGTGATGTTGATTCTCATCTTCTTCATCATCCTCCTTCTTCACCAAACCAGCAGGATTGTGGTGTGGGCTGGTGTGGGACACAGCTGTGCTGGCTTGCTTTCACCCTGGTCCTGCTATAGATGAAGTCCTTGCAATGCTGATGCGCCAGGGCTTTCCTTAGGGTGGAGCACCATCCATAAAAGCTTAGGCTGCCCTTCAGCTGCAGCAGCAGGTGAACCCAGGAGAAGCTCTGGCCCAGCAAGGCAGCGCAGCTCAGGAGGACACACAGGAAGAGTGTGGAGCTGGGAGGGGAAGCTGCTTAAAGCAAGCCTGTGTTTCAGCACTTCTCTCAGCCCAGGCTGATGTTTGTTGCACTGGGAGGAGATGGCCAGGGCTGCTTCAAATCAGTTCCCAGGACAGACAGCAGAAGTGTACCCTGGTCACAGCTGTATTCCAGCAGGAAAACTGGTGAATCAGAGCCTGATTTGCAGGAGGGGACTTTCTGCAGCCTTTGCTTTCTGATTGCTATGATTATTCTCATTAATGAGCAGGCTCTGCCCAGGGAAAAGGGGGCTGAAGGAGCCAAGTAAGCATTGGAGGAGGGATAAATAGGTGTTAGCAATTTATGGGCAGGTCTAAACTGGGAAACCAAGAGAGGGAAGGCTTCAGTCATCACTGCAGAGAGATGGTGGATCAACCTTTGGCAGCGTGCTGGAGGTGTCCGGGTGGACCTCAGGGGAGAAGTTGCACAGTTGATACCTTATGATGGCAAGGCTTAGGTTTAGCCCAGGAGGTCGCCTCCCACCCTTCCTCACTTGGGATGTTCCCAAGCTTTCTGGGTTGAGGAAGGTCCACAGTGATGGTCTAACAGTTCTGCCTGGCCTCAGGGTCAAAGAGTGAAGGGCAGAGCCAGCTGGGATTACAGTGAGCGCAGGTTTCTGGTGGTGACTCTTGGGGGTGTTTTCTCTTTGGCTTGCAGAAGGGAGCTGGAGTGGCTGGCTCGAGAGCATGAGGAAAGCAAAAAGATGTTGTCACGAGACTCAAAGAAGCAAGATAAGCTGCAGAAGAAGAAGAATGGCTGCTCGGTGAAGTTTAAGCTACCCGCAAAAGAGCAGCAGCAGGAAACCAAAAGCCCAGAGGTCCGGATGAAGAGCAAAACAACAGCAGCAAAACAACAGCAGCAAGAAACCAAAATCCCAGAGGTCCCGAGTAAGCATGAGAGGATCTTGGACCTGAGGTTTAACATCTATGAGTCTTCACAGAAGAGGATCAGACATATTCTGTCATCCTGGGACAGGGTTCAGGGTATCATGAACCAAGTGCCAGACAAGTCCCAGTCTTCTCCTAAACACAAAGACGAGAAGAAGAGCAGTAGGTCTCCGGAGAAGGCAGAGAAGAAGCCTCTAGAAAAACATGGCAGCCACAAGAGTCTTCAGTGGGACGGGGAAGTTGCAGAAGGCTCAGTCAGAAGCCAGGATGCCGGAGTGCCCTGCTTGGACTTCCACATCACGCGTCGTGAAAAGGTGTTTAGGAGGATCCTGAAGAGCAAGAAGCTGCCACCAGCAAAGCAGGTAAAAACCTGCAAGGCTCAGATGCTGAACTTGCCATGGTCTGGGGCCCTGGAACAGTGTGTCCCCCAGGTGATAACAACACAGAGCCTTGTCGAGGCCACTGATGATGTTCCACAATAGCTCCGCAGTATCTCTGTGGATGGGGAGGTTCTCAGCCTCCCTCAGATGTGTGGAAAGTGGGAGTGCTCTGTGTCCAAGCATCCCATCTGTTCAGAGAGTTTCTCAGTCTGGAAATCATTAAAAACAGTCCCAGGGCAGGGCAGCTCCCAGGCATTGTTCTCTTCAGCTGAGTCACTTGGGAGAGGTTTTTTCTTGGTCCTACTGTAGGTCCTGCCTCTGCTCTGGAGCCTGCTAACCCACTGGGCATAAAAAAGCACTTGTACTCCGTATAAATCAAAAACTCCACTGCCAAAAGCTCAGGGCCTTTAGGGAAGGAGTGTGAGGATGAAGGTGACAGGAGTATAAACAGGCTTTTCTCTTTGGTTTTAGATCCTGCACTCTCTGGGACTGGGACCTCCCATTCCCCCTGGCTGTCTTTTCTCCGTGGTCCCCTACCCAGAGGAGGACAGAGTCTCCACAGCAGCACAAGACCTCAGACACTTCATCCTTGTTGAACCTGAAGGTGCTGCTGCAGAAGATGATGTGGTGGGTATTCCTTTTGTGCCTTCAGTGAAGGTGCCAGGGCAGGGGACAGGTTGGATGGAAAAGGGTCACCGTGGAGGGGCAGTGAAGACGTGATGGGGCCCCATGTCTGCAGGCATCCTTTCCACCAGGGATGAGGGAAAAGAGACAACTCTGCTGGAGACATAGAGCAGTTCTGTTAGACAACAGCAAAAAAATCACTTAAACCCATCAACTTTCCTTGATGAGAGGGTCCTCGGTGGGGAGAGGATCATGGGTAAGGAGGGATGTCCGAGGCAAGACAAAGGCCAATAAGGAAGACCAAGTCCATGGGCAGTGGTGATTATTTATTCTCTCTCCTGTTGGCTAACAAACCCCATTCTGCTTTCCAGGTGGGGGGTTGTCTCTCCCTTTCTCTCTCCCTTTATGCCAAGGCCCCAGAGGCAGAGGCACAGGACCACTTGAAGGAGGGGAAAGCCACGAGCAGACACAAGTCTAGCAAGGAAAAGCAAAACACCCTCCGGAGCCCAAAAAGTCTCCGTGATCACTCCCCAGAAACACCCAGAAGTTTACCTGAGTCAAAGAAAAGCCAACTGCAAAGTGACTCAACCCTCGAGAGACCTGCCAGGTGAGCTGCAAGGCAGGAGGTGATGCCTGTGCTTCATGCTCATCTTGCCAAACAAGGTCCATCGTCCTCAGCTCCACAGCGACCCTCTGCCAGTGCCTCCGTGGGATGGCGAGTGCACAGCCCTCCTCCTTGTCTCGTTTGCCCCTTAGCAATGTCTGAAGCTTCCTTTTTAACTGCCAGGCTGAGAAGGTTCCGGTGGATTGTTCCTGCCCACAGTGAGGTGGAACTGAAGATCCACTTCAGCACCACAGTGCCAGGGCAGTTTGACCAGATGATGAACTTTGAGATCCTGGGGTCAAAGCGCCTGTACCAGTTGCCCTGCAGTGCCACTGCCCTGTACCCCAGCATCAGCCAGAACCCACGGTAAGGCTGGGCCACAGGAGCATCCCGTACTGCTCCCCCCGACCTCGGAGCCAGGGCTGCCCCTAGTGACCTTCTGGCTGGGGCAGATGGTGCTGCTTGAGTCACCCAGCATCCCTTCCTCTGCTGGGAGCTGGGAGGCTGAACCGGTACCTCAGCCACTGAGAAGGGTGATGGCTTTTTGACTAGATTTCCTACTTGCAGCATCTCAGAGCTCCTCATTCTCCATTTTTTCTCTGCCCAGGTTGGTGTTTCCTCACTGGAGGAAGAGCAAGGAGAAGGAGGACATCATCTTCAAGGAGTATGTCATGAGCACAAAGCAGTTCCACTTTGGACCGCTGCTTTGTGGGAAGTCAAGAGAGTGGTATGTGCTCCCTGCTCCCAAGTGAGCATCCCTGTGTGCTGCCTGTACAGACTGAGATGTCAGGAGGGGATCTCCAGGGATCCTTTTTCTTCACCTGCTTGTTAGACCATGGTCTTCCAGTACCACCTCCTGCTGCCGGCACACGGTGCTTTCCTCGGTGTGTGATGAGGGCAACAGTCTCCTCTGCAGCCTTTTCCCCTTCTGTGGACAGGTACAAGGCACAAAACTGCCCCGGCAACAGCGAAAAGTTAACCATCCTCAACGACTCCCCCATGGAGGCAGAGGTACATTTCTCCTTTGAGAATGACAGTAAAGGAGAGACATTCCTTTTGGACCCTCCCAGCATGAGGCTGCAACCCAAAGAGAAGAAGGTAGGAGGTAAGCAGGTAGGGCAGGCACTGTAGAAGTGCTGTTCCTCGTGCTCACGGAGGGCTCTTTGTATTTCTGTTTGTGGGGACGGGTTCAGAAGCTGAGTATTTGGGCGTACCCAACTTCCGCTGGCTTCCTGGAAGACAGTCTCGTCTGCTGCATCAGGGACAACCCGGAACCAGTAGTCTTCCAACTGTGCTGCCAAGGGGTGCACGTGAAGCTGGGGGTCAGCCCCCAGGAACTGCGTTTCAACAAACTACTTCTGCACAGGTCAGTCATCCCATGGCTGAGGGCACTCCAAGGCTTGTGACAAAGAGAAGAAGTTTGACTCTGGTTCCAGAGGCTCAGATGGAGCTGCTTCGAGCTGCATTCAATGGCCAGGCTGGTGTGACCACTGAGCACTGATGCTGAGTTTCTTCCTGTCTCTGCAGGACTCACACCCAGACCCTGGTCCTGAAAAACGACAGCCCACTGCCCATGGCATGGCATCTCAGTGGGCTGCATGACCTTGGCGATGACTTCTCTGTATCACAAGGCAGGGGCATCGTTGGCCCCCGCACAGACTTCGAGGTGAAGCTGAATTTCAAGGCCGAGAAGATTGGCATCACGAATAAGATGATCCGACTGGAGGTGAGAGGGACTTGCACCTTCCTGGCAGAGCAGGGCAGAGCAAGAAGCCTGCTGCACCTGACAGACACAGGGGTGCTGTGGCCCCAACTTCTGCCTTTGCACTGGGTTGGCCAGGTGCCCAGGCTCTGCATCCGGAGCCTGTACCACAGCCACCTTGCTGCTGTGCATGCTTGAAGGCTGTTGTTTGGTTGTACAGACCAGCATTCTCTCTGGACCCTTTCTGGGATTTTTTTCCCTGTGGTTTAGAGGCTGCATTTCAGTAAGGATGCGAGGTGATTGAAGAGGAGGGCATTAATTGTCAATGCCACCTGCTCTGGGACACCTCACATTTCTTGTAGTTGTCTTTACATCCCTGGCCCTCTCAGGGGTGCTTTAGCAGCACCATTCCCTGCTGTGGGAGTGCAGAATTGGGCTGATAAGATTTCTTACTGCAGCAGAATCCCGCCGGGGCAACCTGTGAGATGGACAGGTTAGGAAAGCTTGAGAGTCCAGAAACACTTGTCAAGCCAGGGAGGCCATGGGGGAAGCAGCTGGCAGAGACAAGGACTTAGAGGCTGTCTTCCAAAAGAATGGTCTAAGCAGTGTTTGTTTCTTGCTGCCTCAGGTTTCAGATACAGAAAACATCCTGGGCATTGTTCAAGCTGAAACCATCAAAGTCTCTGTGGAGGTCTACGATGTTAATCTGAGCATCGACATGCCTGAAGGTCAGTGGATGCCTCCCAGACAACACAGTCCGTGTGCATTTTACTACCTTGGCAGGTGGCCAACCAAAGCCCTTGGGAAGGGATGGTGTGGCAGGCAAGGGTGGCACAGATATGTAAAGCACATACCTTGCAAGCTGTGTGAAGTAAAGCACTGTCAGGGCACCAACAGCCTTGAGTCTCTCCCTTCTGAACTTGGAAATGTGCAGCTTCATGTGCAGATTGCATTTGGTGCTTTGAAACAACAGTCATCTGTACAGGCAGTTGGCTCAGAAGAGCACATAAAGTAGCTGGATTTGTGCTTGGAAGCAAGGAAATGGAAACCAAGTTCCTTGGCTTCTACCCTGTAGATTCTTGGAGTAAGAAGAGAAAAGGCACCCAAGTAGCTAGAGAACACTTCTGAGAAGGGATATCCAAGAACTCCAACTATGTAGCTTGTGACCGGGTGTGCTCTGCAGCAGCTCACAAATATTCACCATTTCTTACCTCGCTCTGTGGGTTTTCTACAGGTCCAGATGGCAGCTTGGAATTTGGAACCATTAATGTCCTGGATAATAAGAAGCAAGTCCTGAGTCTGCAGAACAAAGGCTTATATGACATTGAGTACAGGTGAGTCCAGCTGCCTGGTGCTGAGCTTTTCCTCAGGCTCCCAGGCCTGCGTTCTCCCTCTGTCCATGGCTAGAACCTGTTCCCGTGCTGCTCCCTTTTCTTTTTTTTCTGGTCCTATGCAAAGTGCTGGCTGTACTGGTGGCACCTGTACTTTCAACTGCAGAGGTCTTCATTCTTTCCCTTTCTCCACAGTTTCAAGCTGACCACTGGAAGTGCCAAGAGGGGTGACTTGGAATCTCCCTTCACTGTCCAGCCGCAGAGGGCTGTGCTGAAAGCCTCCCGGCCACCTATGAAAGTTGAGGTCCTCTTCCACCCCACAACTGAAGTGTTTCTCAAGAGCAAACCCATCCTGCTCTGCCGGGTGAGCTGCCTGAGCCCAGCTGTGTTAGCACAGTGTGTCTTGGGAGCATAAGCAGGAGAGGTGTCTTTGACAAAGAAGGCTTTAGTTGGGGCATCCTCTCTCCTACATACACAAACAAAGACTTCCAAAACCATTTGGGAGGTTTTGTAAAAGAGCTGGAAATCTGGCTCTGGAAGAGGCCTTTAAAAAGAGAGGGTGAGCTGATGGAGACCTGGGGTGGGGTCAGGGGACAGGGGTAGAGGCTGGCCTCTCTCCTGTGGTTACCAGCCCCTCCTCTGGTTGCAGGTCACTGATCCCAAATTAGGTCAAGGAGGCGAGACCGTTGCCACCATCCCAGTGAGGGTGTCGGCGAGAGCTGTGTACAGCAAGTACAGCATCGAACCTGCCTCGCCCATCGACTTTGGTGCCATGATTAAGGGCACCAAGAAGACCCAGGTCTTAATTGTGGAGAACAAAGGCACCCTCAACTTCAAATTCCTCATCCACCAAGCACCTCCACTGCAAAGGTAAGAGAAGACCTGCACCAGCCTTTCTGTCTGAGGAGGCACCACCACACAGCTGGTGTGTGACAGGCAGCCAGACCTGGGTTATTGTCCATTTGGATCACTGGCTTAGGAAGAGGGAGCAAAACAACACCTCAGTATCCCCATGCGTGGGACAAAGCTGGTGACAGAGCTGCTCTGTCCATAAGCTGCAGCAATGGGTGCTGCAGGCAGCTCTCCGGGGGCCATCAGGAGCAGGAAGGCTTTCCTCCATGGGGAGGAAGGCCAGCTTTGGCCTCAGACAAAGGCAGGGGAACTCAGCATGACAGATGTCTCTGCTTTCTCCTCTCAGTTCACAGCAAGAGGAATCTGCCCCCTCGGCCAGGGAAAGAAAGCGCTCGACGCAGGTGGGTGGCTCCTGCTCCTCCCCAATATGTGCTGCTGCAGGGGATGTGGGAGGATACAGATGTGCCCAGGCTGGGGGTAGGACATGGTCTGTGGGATGGAGAGTCCATTATCTGCTCAGTTCCACTGATAGTCCCATGCTCTGGCTCTGACCTGCAGTTGTGGGGTCAAAAGAGGGGAGCAGGTCCTGTGTTTGGTGGCTGCTAGCCAGCACAGATCTGTGAACACCACAGGAGCAAACTGTCCCCATCTGAACTCCCAATCCATAGAACATTGACAACTTTGCTTTTTCTTCTTTCCAATCCCCTCCCTCTCTCCCATCATTTCTCTCAGTCCTTTCTGCTCTCCTGTACCCCTGGAGGTTGAAGGATCTCAGCTACCACCTTCATTCTTTTCACCCAAACTCCTTTCTCTCTGCCACTCGGGACAGACTTGCAGCTCCTCCTGGCTTGTTCATCTCATCCTGGGGCTGCCTTTGGGCCATGGAGTCATCCTTCCCTGCCACTGGGTGCTTGGGCTCAGCTGGAGGCCGAGGCGTGGCATCCTCCTTGCTGGGGGTGTTCAGGGCATGGCTGTTGGGCATCAGCCTGTCCTGACGCTCTTTCTGCAGGCTCAGCTCACTGTAGGCATGTTCACTGTGTCCCCTTGCTCCGGCTCCGTCGGTCCTTGGGGCCAGCAGAAGATCACAGTGGATTGCAATGCAGGAGCAGAGGGGAAATGTGAGGAGCAGCTGTACATTGACATCAGCAACAGAGACCCCAAGGACAATCCCCTTGGCATTCCCTTTACCCTGACTGCCGAGTCCTGCTTCCCAGGTACATACTGTCCACAGGTTGCTGTGGGCAGTCCTGCTGATGGTCAGCACCTAAACTTGCTACTTGGATAGAGAGGCACCCTGGTCCTGAAGTCCCACCTTAAAATCCTCAGAGGCTGCAGTCCTTTTCAAGTCCACCAGTGGGGAGAGGCTGGGAGGGATGTGTGGAAGCGTAAAAGGAAAGCAATGCCCTTTAAGACTGAGGTTGACTGAGCTCCATCCTCACTGACTGAGCTCTCTCATTCAAGGCTGGGTTTTGCAGTCACCTGGACAGAAAGGGCTTTTCAAGCCTTCTGGGTCCAGGTAAATTCAGCAAAGAGGTTCTCCAGCCTCAGCCCTTCCTCTGGTCTGTCTGCAGCGCTTGTTGAAGACGTCACGTCCATCTTTGAGCAGTACCCGATCCACAGCAACGTCAATCTCCTCCAGACGTTACAGTCGGTGCAAGGCAACGGTGTGTTCATCAGAGATGATAACAAATTTATCTTCACCAAAGTTCAGGTTGGGCAATGGGCCGCAGCTCACTTCAAGATCTCTAATGGCAGCAGTGTCCCATGTGACGTGGTCCTCTCCATCAAAGCCATGCCTGGAGAGGTAAGAACAAGAGGCCAAGGTGAGCGCTGCTCTCTAAAGGCCATGTGAGAGCCTGCCTTGTTCTCCAGAGTCATTGCGTTCTCCGGCCCAGCTGGACCAGTCCAGCTCAGCGCAGGTCAAACTGCAGGGCAGAGCAACAATGCCAGGGGGGCACTTGCATTGAATTCCACATCTCTCAAGCAAATTTTGGCTCATGCTTCTGGGTCTTTGGTGGGAATCCTTCTGAACATCTCTCGAAAGCACACTCGGAGAGGGGCTGTTAAGGATATACTGGGTCACATTGAAAGATGTTTCCTCCTAACACCGCACTGTGGGTTCCCCCCAAGCCTCACAGCCTCATCAGCAACATCTTCAAGCTGGATCCTGTTGAGATGAGCATTCCTGGCTTATCCCACATCTTTGCTACAGTGACCTTCACTCCAGAACAAAAGGAGGAGTACCAGTGCACTTTCACAGCTTCTCTTGTTATCCCAAAAAGGTAGTGACCCTGTGAAGTATTGGGGGGACCGTTCTGGTAACTGCCTCTCCTCTTGGTACCTCTAATGCTTTCAGTATGCTTAGGCAGAGTACTTGACATGAGATGATCTGGGAGGCAGTAACTGTTAGGCAGAGCAGAGCAGAAAAATGTGGAGAATACTTCAGCCTGTGTGAGGGACTGAAGAGAGGGCCTTAGGTAGCCAGCTGGAAGTTACTGAGAAGTGCAACAGCTGAGCTGGGACTTTCCAAGGACGAAGGCTTAGATGAAGCAGTTTCTGTGCCAGCAAGTCAAGATTTCCTCCCTATTTCTGTAAAAGGAAGTGATCCTGTGTGGTTCCCTGGCATGTATTAAGCTATTTTTATATCAGGAGAGTGACTGGAGCTCTTATCAAAGAGAAGCCTGGTTCTTCTCCCTGGGACCTGTGTACTGGGGCTCTGACCTGCCCTTCCCCAAGCCTTTAGTGGCTGAATTGGAACAGGGAAGTCAGCTTTCTGCCCTAACAAGCAATTCCTTTTTTAGGATCCTTGGAAATAATCTTTACTGACGGTGGTGTTGATTTGGTTTTCCCTTCTTGCTTTCGTACTGTTCTCATGGTGTGCTTTTGCTTGTTGCATATGTCTCCTATCACTGCAGCCAGAGGATTTGCCACGTCTCATCTGGTGCCTTGTTATTTATCTGCTGTACAGCATGATTCAAGTCAGGGAAATTATTTAGAACTGTTATTCTGGAAGGCTCTGGCTGAAATGGTTTCTGTGCCTCTCCAGCAGCTCCATGAAGATGAAACCCCAACAACTGACCTTCACTATCAGTGGAGAGGGGCACATGCCTCAGGTGACAGTAGAGTGTCCGGGCCTTCGGAGTAAGAGGGGAAACCCTGTGCTGCGCTTCAGGAGGCTCCTGCTGGGGGATTCACAGAAACTTCCCCTGGTCCTTCGTAACAATGACATCATACCCACTCAGGTAAGGACCTGCTCAGGGAATGCTCTGGGCTGGGAACAAGCGCTTGTCCTGTGGAGGAAAGGTCCCAAAAAATGTGATTTTCTCTCCAGTCTTTCCTCGTCAGTTGAACACAAGACAAGAAAGGTGGTGGGGTGTTTTTCCCCCGTCTCCCAGCTCACATTTTGTTCTCATGTGGGCGTGTGTGACGTCCCAGTTCCATGAGATTGCACTTGATACTGGTTGACTCCATTTTAATTAAACTTATTTGTGGTTTCATTACATTCTGCTCGTGACTGACTGTCCTGTTTGGCTCTATGTCAGTTCTATCCATATGCTTCTGAACACTCTTTTTTCCCTGTGTGACTTCACGTAACCTTTGTGCTGGCTGCTGTGTTTGAGGTGGGGAGGTGGTCTGAGCTCCCCATGCTGGACCAGCAGCCGTACAGGCTCAACCCACGTGCCAGCCTCTACTCACACCAATGTCATTGTGCTCTGTGTTCCCTTTTCTCAGTTTACAGTACAAGTCATGGATGAACAGGGAGTTTTCTTCCTGAAAGGCAGGCAGTCCGCACTCCATGCCTTCCACACTGCAGACATGGAAGAGAACTCCACTGGAAAAGGTATATTCATTAACCATGCAGTGTGATCATTCACAGAGGGAAAAGGTGTGCCCTGCTCTTGGCTTGTCTAAGCAGCAGCCACATGTTAGACATAGCTTTTTTCCTTGGTCTCTCTGTCCCTCGAGCTTTTCTTGTGGACTCCTTGCAGGATTTCCTCCTAGCAAGTTGTAGGAAGTTTTTCTGTTCTTCGAGACATGGTGGGTTGAGTTGTGGGGGACTATCACCACCTCAGTGGACTGGCTGAGGTCTTTGCTGCCTGTGGGAAGGTACCAGCCTGAAGGGAGGCAACCCTTGAGCGCACAAGCCAGCCAGCAGAAGCCAAAACCACTCCTTGGCTCAGCCTTCCGTATGGCGGGAGCTGGCTGGAAGCAGATGGAATGAGGGCTGGGCATTAACCTGAGGTTAAGCCGTTTAAGTGGTGATATGTGTGATGGTGGCATAGTCTTTTGAACACAGGAAGAGGGTCTGGAACCACTGGTGGGAGAACCTGTGCTTAGAAGCAACTGATTCCAACCTCTTATTCCTCGTATACTCCAGGGAAATATTTCCTCTGTACAGCTGTATCACTTAACTCTGATTCCCATTGCTGTGCAGCCAAGAAGCATCCCAAGAAGCCTTACCTGCTCCTGGAACACAGCCAATCAGCAGAGTTTGACGTGTTTTTCAAACCCACCCTGGCCCAACGTCTGGAAGGGAAGATCCATGTGGCACTGTCAGGCAACAGTGAGATCAACATAGAGCTGGTGGGTGAAGGCTACGATGATGACTTCACCCTTGATAACCTCCATGGACTAGCAGAAGACAGCAAGGAGAGCAATACTAAGGGCAATCTGGAGGACAACATCATTGAGGGTAAGAGAGCAGAGGCTGCCAATGTAGAGCGAGGAAGAGGAAAATGTCTGATCATGCATGTCCTCTCTCTAGCCAGGGCTGGCTGTCACCCATTGGACTTGGGGGCCTGTGAGCTTGCCAGCCGTGCACACAGAGCAGTGTGTGCTGTGCTGCTTGTCGCTGGGCACAGGCACAGCCACAGGCTTGGGGACCTCCCAGAGGGAGCGAGGCTTGGAGCAAGGAAGAGCTGAACATACATGCGTCTCTGAAAGTGAGAGGGGTGGATGGACATCACTGCATACTGAGATCTCTTGGTCTCCTTCTTCACAGCTGTCAGAGCGAATCACATAGAGTTTGGGGAGTGTGCAGTCAGGAGGCTCTGCAACAAGACTTTCACAGTCACCAACCGCAGCAAGGAGGAGGTGATGCGGTTTGAGTGGCTGCTGGCAGATGCCCCGTTCCAGTTCTCCCCCAAGGTGAGCTGGGACAGCCCTGCCTTTCTCAGTTGCTCACGCCCTTTCCTGGTGTTCCTGAGAGCTGGCAGGGAATCACCACATACCAGTGAGAGCCCATTCCAGTGCCATGCAGGAGATGCAGTCCCTGGCTTTGCTGGGGCAAGGCTGTCAGACCAGCAGAAAAGGCTCCGCGTTCTGGGAGGTGGCACCTTCTGTTCATACTTTGCTCTATCACACCTCACATAAATCCTCACTGAGTTGCTGATTCCCAGCACAGCTGCTCACCGTATCAGTCCCTTTTGCTGTCAGTGCTGCCCTTGCCAGTGATTCCCGTCTGGTCTTGACTCTCTGGTTCTCCCTAGGTGGGACATCTCCAGCCTGGCTGTGCCAAGGATATCAGAGTGACCTTGAAATCCAACGTCCCGGTCACCTTCAAAAGGCACTCTGTTAAGTGTAAGGTGGCCAAGATCAAATACCAGCTGCCACCAGAGGAGGTTTATGACTGGGACAACGAAATGTGCACTGAGAAGTGGGAGGATACCACTGAGAGAGTCCCAGGAGCCCGCTGGCCTTTGAAGCAGAAGGTAAGAAGCACAGCAACAAAAGCTAACCGAGCTGCTGCAAAAGGACCTGCCAACAGCAGCAGAGCACCAGCGCTGCTGGCAGAGCAGCTCCTGCCTCCCCTGGGCATTGGCTCCAGCCAGGAGGTTCACCAGCAGTGCCTTTTAGGGAGAGGCAGATGTGCAGTGAGCGGGTACGCTCACACCACAGGGGGAAGCCTTTGGGCAAGAGACCTTTATCCACACGCAAACTGCCGGTCTGTGCCACGAGCCCAGTGTTGCAGCCCGTGTTGAATGGGAGGTCACGTTTGATTTTATCCCATTTGACAGTGTTAAAATCTCTTCATCTGATTTGGTGCCTTGTCACCCACAAGGAGTTAATTCCACTGCATTCTCTCTTGTTCTGAAGGGGAGAGCAGCACAAGTGCTCTTCTGCGTACACCGGTGAACTCCGAGCTCTGCCTACACCGACACCAGAGATTTTGATTGTGGCCTCTGTATTGTGGGGATATCTCATTCTGGAGCAGCCCAGGCACTGTGTGACAGTATGCAGGAGTCTGGAGAAACATCATCTCCAGAAAGTCTTGCTTTTTCTATCATTATTGCCAAACACACCTATCTTGGTGAAGGTTCTTTCTGAGTTTCTGAACCACTGTGAGTCCTGTAAACCCAACTTCCCCATCAGGGCATCAGCAGTTGGAGACTTTCGCAGTGAGATCATTCACATCCCAAAATGCCCACAGCCAACCCCCACCCCACATGTGCCATCTGGAGAGCACTTTCTCCTAAGACAAGAAGGAAAAATTCTTTCTAGGACTAGTCAGTCTTGGGCTTCTCCATCCACAGGGCTCCAGCAGGGGAACTTAATCCTAATGTTGAGACCTGCTAGATTTATACAGGACCAGGGAAAAGGTCAGAGGCTCTACAGGGTTGAAGCACAGGGACTGACAGCTGACCATAATCCCCAGGGGTGTATTAATAGCTGTGGTGGTGACTGCTTTGATCAGTGGGTAGAAACCAATACTGTAGTACAACAGTCCAATTTTGTCATCTTTCCAGAGAAATAAACCTAAATGTCCTTTTGTGGTAGTTTGGTCTAGGCCTTCCTTGGTGACCAGTTTGTAACCAAGGAAGGGTCCAGATTTACCCAGTATTCCCAACTATTTTTACGTAAGCCGGGCTATAATAAGAAAGGAGGAGAGACCTTCGCTCTCTCTTTCCTTCTGGCAGCTTAGAGGTGCAGGTTCCCTGCTGTTGAGTCTGTCGGGTTGGGGAGCGAGGCCTGGTTAGGCCTTGTCGACCTTGGGAGACAGAGGTTGCCAGCGATCATTCCAGAGTGACTCTCGGTTGTCCCAAGGAGAGTAGTGAGATATTTCTTTGCTAACTTTTTTATTTGCTATATCTCAGGCTACTGATTGGGATATATATATATTTTATTTTGGTTTTGTTCCTTTTCCCTTCCCCCTTCCCTTTCCCTTGTGAAATTGTATATATATTTCAACTGTAACATAAGTGTAAATATATTTATATATATTACTTTAGCTGTCTCTCTCTCGTTTCGGTTTTTCTTGGTTGTTTTTCTCCCTCTTCTCCCTGAGGTTTGGGAGGGGGGGACTTCTTACAGTAAGGTTTGGAGACTTGGCAGGGAGCCAGCTTCAAACCATATCACCTTTATATGTGGCCAAGTTTGGAGGCCAAAACATTTTCCTGCTCAGCCTGGCTTTCTAGGCTCTGCTCAGTGATTCTTCCCTCCTCTGCCTGCAGGTGGTCAAGGCACTCCTGGAACCACCTCACACCGTCCTGAAGAGCAGCCACGAGGTCGAGCTTTTCCTCAGTGCTCAGGTTGACTACGCCGAGTTCAAACTGAACACGGTCGAGGTTCAACTGAAGCAGATTGAGCTCTTCCAGACAGAGATAAGCACGTGAGTGCTGGGCACTGTGTTGGCCCTTTCCTCCTAAACTTCTAGAATTTGAAATACTTTGTTTGGGCCACCCAGGGCAGCAATTCTGAATGTGGCAGAGTTGCCTGGGGAAGATGTTCCTTAGCGGAAGGCGGTACCAGGAGCCCACCATACAGTGTTACTTTATTACATGCTTTTTATTTCTCCTCCTTGTTTTTCAGTTTCCAGATGTCCAATACAGGGAATGTAGCCCTGAAATACTGCTGGGAGGTGAATCTGGAGGAGGAAATACCATCAAAGAGTTCTGGGAAGCCGTTCTCGTCCACTCTGACACGCAAGTCATTAGCTCTGGGTGGTGCCCAGGCCATTTCAGTTGGTAGCTGAGGGCCTGGGGAGAAGACCCTGCCACTTCACCCCAAAACATTAATTGCTTTTTCATCCCTGTCCACTTCCCAGCTGCAGCTGGAGAGTTTTCTCCTTACCCTCTCTCTGCCTTTTAGCCTCTCCTGTTCTTGCTCTGCCACTTGTGCTCTGCACAGGAGCTGAGCCGGGCTCCAGGGACAGCCACGTGCTGAGTCAGGACTGGGAGGGGGGACATCAGGGCACCTCTCTCTCTTTCGGAGACTGGGAAAAACAAGGGTGGAACAAGTGAGCTGCCCTGCAGCCGCTGCCTGTATGCAGTTCCCTGCTCCAGGGCAAATGCAAAGTCACTGTCTAAAACCAAGCCTCCTGCCCCAGCACGGGAGTGTGTGCTGCAGGCAGAGACCCTGCTCCCACCCGCTCTATCTCCTGCTGAAAGTACTTGACCAGAGGTGCTCCAAGTGCATCTCAGCTCTCTTCTATCCACCTGCAGCAGGAAGCAGAGTTGTTGGGAACAAAGGATTTTGTCTTTGAAAGATGTCCTCTTCCCTCTTGCAGGTTATTTCTTGTCCTCTGCTGCTGTGGATCACTGGGACGGGCATTGTACAAGGCAGATGCACGGGGCATCACCACTCGAGTCAACTCAGCCCCAGTCAGCTCAGCCCCAGTCAACTCAGCCCCAGCAAAGTCTGCGCCTTTCAAAGCAGGTGTGCCACTCTCTGAAGGGCCTTAGCTCCTCCCTGGAATTTTCTCCAATTCCCGTCAAGGACCCACCGCTGTTCTCCATTGAGCCCCACTGCGGTACCATCCCTGCTGGCCAGAATCAGATTTTCCACGTGAAATTCTGCCCGACGCGTGTGGGGGAATTTAAGGCCGAAATGCTGTGCAGGTAGGAAATGTCCATGTGCTTTCCAATCCATGCTCCTGGTGGGTATCTCAGGATGGACCATCTGGTGCACCCTCCCTGCTCAAGCAGGGTCATCGCAGAGCACATGGCACAGGATTGTGTCCAGAGGGTTCTGGAATACCTCCAGTGAGGGAGACTCCACACCCTCTCTGGACAACCTGTCACCTGCACAGGAAAGAAGTTCTTCCCCATGTTCATGTGGAACATGTTTTGCATCAGGTTCTGCCCATTGCCTCTTGTCCTGTTGATGGGCAGCACCAAGCAGAGCCTGGTCCATCCTCTGACACCCTCCTTTCAGTCCCTCTGACTGGGGTGGGTGAGTGTGCAGCCCTGGGGACAGCCAGCCCCAGAGAGGCAGCAGGAACACACAACATACAGGAGCACAAGAAGAGGCCAGATATCTGTGGAGGTGTCTATGGATCTGTGTGGAGAAAATGGGAAACACTAAGCTCCTGGAGGGCTGCAAAATCTGGAATGGGAGATCCAGAACGGCTGTCAAGGGGCCAGCCAGTCCCTAGCTATGCTTCCTTATGGGACAAGCACAGCCTCCTTCTCTACCTTGAACCCCGTGTGCTACAGTTGGTCCCCAGGCCCATAACTGGTTGTGATTCTCCCCTTCCACCTCTGCTGCCTCCATGGCAGGGAGTGCAGTTCTGTTTCATTTGCTGCTTGCTGCTTGCATGGAGGGAGGATGTGACACTGTGTGCTCTTTGAAGAGACAGGTGAGCAGCTGGCTGGCTGGAAATGTCCCTTTCTTCCTAGACTTCCTAACCTGAAGCCATCTCAGAAGAACCCACGGGTGTTTGTGATGGGGAAAGGCTGTTTGCCGAAGGCTGATCTGAAATGCTCTACGTCATCGCAAAAAGGTAAAACTCTGAGCAGCAAACCCAAGAAGAATGTGCAGCGGTCACCAGAATTAGAGTGACACCATTTGTGTCACGGCTTCTCCTGCTCATGGTTTCCCAGCCTTCAGCAGAGACCTCCCCAGCTACTCTTCAAGCCCCAATACCCATCTCTACCTCTTCTGTGTACTACCTAATAAACTGTGTCTCAACCCACGAGTTTTCTCACTGTTACTCTTCCAGTTCTCTCCCACCTCCACGGGAGGGGAGTGAGCAGGTGTCTGTGTGGTGCTTGGTTGGAGCTGGGGCTCAGCCATCTCCAGGAAAGCAGGTGTGATCAGACATCACCCCCATTCCTCCGCAGGCTGCTCTGCTCTCTTAGGAATTCCCATTCCTTGGCCTTTGTGTGGGGTGGTGAAGTGTCCCTTGGTCACACCAGGAATTCTGCACGACTAATGTGAGAGCAGCACTGACTTTACCAGGAGCTCCAGTTGCTTGGCTAAACGCTGGGATGAAGGACAAGAGTGGCAATGATCAGTTATCCCCTGACAGCCTTGGAGCATTCCCTACCTGAACCGTAGCCCAAGGGGAGCGGTACCATTGCCTCAGTAATTATTACAACCCAGATTTCCTTGGGATTGGAAGGTTCAGCCTTCACTGTCCCTTGCTCTGTTGCCAAGGTACTTCCCAACTGTCTTGATTTAACGAGACTGAAGTATTTTGCCAAGGATGATGAGTTATGAGGAAGACCAAACTCCTTTCTCTAAGCAATTGTAAAACCAAAATTAAGAGGCTCCAATTGAGGAAGTATGGAGAAAGAAAAAAAATAACAGCCCTTTATTAAAGGATATATGTACATTAGCAGAACAACAAAAGAACACAAAAAGAAAACAACCACAGAATAATCCTGTACCCAAAAATGCCCTTCCAAAAGGAAACAGTTCGGCATTTTCTGCCTTTTGGCGCCATTCTAACCATGGCCAGCAGGAGGCGCTGTTGACACACTGGAGGGGCAGATCCTTCAGTGCTCTGTGGTGGCCGGCAGGGGGCGCTGTTGGGCCCACTCTGTGAGGGAGAAGCTGAAAATGGAGATTTTCCCACACACACACAGAGAAGGGGAAAAGGGGAAAAAGGGGGCTCTTCCCACGAAACTCACGCTGTCTGCAGCTGGCTACGGCCGGGATTTCCTGTCTTTCATCGATGGACACACTCTGCTGCCAACACGGTAATGGAGGAGGGAGCGGGTGACCTCCTCCCCAAAGGGTTCCTCTGCAGGTGGGTCAAACCTCTCTGATGAAATCCAAACAGGTCTGGGCTGGGGGCAGAACAGGGTGCAGGAAAGCAAAGGCAAACCGGGGTCAGAAACAGTCAGATGACCAGGCCGAGAACAAAGTGAACCTCGGACCCCTCCAACTCATACCCTCCCTACAGTCAGGGCAAAAGTGAAGTGTCATTTCCCAAGGAGAGAGAAAAAAAAACCCCACTCCTCACTTCTTCCTTCCCCTCCCCCCCCATCTTCTCAGGGCTATCAGTCTGGAATGTGAGTCTGCTAGCTATTTCCTTTGTGTATGTCAATCACCATAGGCAAACACCTTCCTCCTCCATCCTTCAACATCTTTCTTTTACAGCAATGCAGGGGAAAAAAATAATTCCCCCTTGGTTTTTTCAGAACAAGTAAACTTATGACAGACACAATAGGGAGCCTTGTGATGTAAGAGGTCAGCAAGAGAGTATCTGGATCATCCCACGACTTTGTGTTCCAGGGAACAGCCAGAGCTGGTGCAGAGACACCAGTGAGGGTCTAGAAATGCTGCTGGGAGGGGGTGGGAAAGCAGGAGGGGTGTGTGCAGCCTGCAAGGCCAGAGCAGCAGCAGGGCCAGGGCAGGACAGCCTGCAGGAGAGATGGCCAAGGGCTCTGGCAGGGCTGCAAGGCCCAAAGGCACCCAGGCCTTTGTCCCCTTGCCTCTGGCAGCTGCCTCTGCCACTCAGGCCACCACAAGCAACTTGCCTTGCAGGTTCTGCACTTGGTTTCTGCCTCGCCCCTCCCTGAGGATCCTGGGAGGGGTTGTCCAGTTTTGGGCCTTTGTTGTTCCTCCCCCTCCCATCCCAGTGCCCCCCAAACAGCCCTGAGCCAGCCGGGAGGGACAGGATTTGCTGGGCCAGGGCCTGGGGCTCAGGCCTTGGCCTTTGTGCTCCACAAAACCAAGGCAGGCTTTGCTCAGCATTGCAGGGGCCTGCCCAGAGCCTTTGTCTGCCTGCACTCCTGGCCTCCAAGGAGCTGCTCCAAGGAGTCCCTGGGGAGGCTTTGTCAGTGCCTGCCCTCAGTGGGGCCCAGCAATGCTTCAAGGCACTTGGAGTTTGGCTTCTGACTTCTTGAGCAACTTCTTCAGTCTCCTCTCAGTACTTCAGGATGATGGATGCAGCTCCAAACACACCGTGGGGACCATTAAAACATCTAAATCCAAATTATTTCCCTTCCTTTAATTGTCTTCATGCCTTCCAGGCTTCTACAGCTAATTAGAGTTATTTTGTAGTTTAGCTAAGCAGGAAGATTTTAAAGTAGACGTCACAAAAAATGTATATTTTTTGATGAAACGAAATTATTTACACAGCACCTTGGGATGCAAAAGGGTCAGCACCCTGGGATGCTCTGCTGAATGTGAGCAGGCCTGGAGTTCCCAGACTGTTCCTGCATCCAGGGTCAGGCTTGCAGTGACGTTTCTGCAGCATTAAATTGGCACAGTGGTAGGATGGCCATTGATCCATTCCTGCAGAAACACAATGGGTCTCCATCCCAGGCAGGGATAGAATGGACCCACAAATTTTGGGAGGATAAGAACCAGGGAGTTTTGGCACTGTGGAACCCCATGGAACCAAAGGAACCTTGGGACATGGCAGAATTCATGGAATAAAGGGGACATTGTGACCCTGCAGCACCTCATGGAACCAAAGGGAGTCTGGGACGTGGCAGGGCCTGATGGAAACAAAGGAACCTCATGGGAACAAAGGGAGCACGGGACACTGCCAAAAGTCAGGGAGACAAGGGAACCCCAGGACACTGTGGAATCTCATGGAATCCGGGGGCCATTGGAATACACTGGGGCCTCCTGGATCCAAAGGGAACATGGGACACTGCGGAACCTCATGGAATCAAAAGGACCCCAGGACTTTGTCAGGGAATCAAGGGGCCAGTGTGATATCACAGAACCTTTGAGAACCAAAGAGAACCAACGGGACACTGTGGAATCTCATGGAATCAAGGGTCCATTGTGACTTTGTGGAACCTCACAGAATCAAGGGGCCATTATGATTCTGCAAGGCCTTCTGGAGTCAAAGGGACCATTGTGACACTGGGGAACCTCATGGAATCAAGGGTCCATTGTGACACGGAGGAAAACAATGGAATCAGTGGGCCATTGTGACACTGGAGGGCCTTATGGAGCCAAAGAACGCTGGGAAACAGTGCAACCTCATGGAATCAAGGAGCCAGGGCACTCCAGAAAAACTGGAGTTGGAGAGCAGGGCTCTTTTCAAAAACAACCTTGTGCACACCTGGACCAGAGAGCTCGGCATGGAGTAGATGGATCATATTCCCTGTCATACAGCAGCCTCTGGGAAAGTGGAATGGTAGAGTGGACTGTTCAAAACCACATTGAAAGCAATGGGCAGTGGGACCTTCAAACCTTGGGATCTGCATTTAGCAAAAACCACCCAGTTAGTTAATCCTGTAAGCTCAAGAGATAAAACTCCAGGTCAATTCAGTGCCTAAGATCAGCTAAAAAGAGCAAGTCCTTTAATCAGGCCCACAGGTCCAGGGGAACACACATGACCCTCCCTCCCAGGCAATGGTTCTACAGTTTTAGAAGATGGTCTGTCCAATGCCAGAGCTCTCCACCCCTCGGTTCTGCCCAGTTCTTCCCCCTGAAACCCCACTTGGGAAATTGGGTTTGGGGCCTTTGGGACCCCTTCTTCCTCATCTTTATCTTCTTCACAGCACGGACAGTCCTTGGAGCGCCTCCAAAGTTCTGGGCTTGAAGGTTGCTTTGTCTCTTGTGGGATCTTGTTGTCCAGGCCTAGGGTGTGATGTTGTTCAATAGAGGAGTTTTTCTACAATTCTACCTTGAAAAGAAGTCTAAACACACTAAAGGAATTTAGAAAGTTTGATATAAAATGGGGTAATTGGGTTGGATCTGTGTAAACTACTATGCTAAAGAGTGGCATATAATACAGCTACATTGACATCTACATTCACTACACAACTACTTTTAAAGTCTACAAAAAGCTAAAAAAAAATCCAAAAAGCTTTAAGGCATTACACCAACCTTGTTAGTTAACTCTACCAGTTGAACTGGCCCTGCCCAAAAAGAACCTCTACGTACCATTGAAGGGGATAAAATCCCTGTGGTCCATATGAGGAATATGTTGGGGAGGACAGTTTGGATTAGTCCTGGCTTAAGCAAAGGCAAAGCCACCCTTGGGATTCTTTCTGCTGAAGGACTTGGGTGGACTTGGTGGATGATGCAGAGGGATGGGGAAACACTCTGTGTACCTCAAGGGGATTTGATTTTTGGGTCAGAACAGTCCATGATGTTGAATTGTAGAATATTGTTTGCTGAATGACGCTCCCACTGTGTGCCAGAACTCCCATGAACAATGAGGTCTTATGTACATTTTTTTATTTTCTATGCTTTTGATGTTTTCTTTTAAAAAAAATGACATGTTTACATTCCCTCCTTTTTCAGGAGCCCCCATCTTGCGTGTCCCAGAGACTTAGTCTAACTGGGGAGTCTCATATTGGATGTGAGTGACATAAATGAACCCGCAATAACTTTTTGTCTGAGATTCCTTTCCTGAGCAGAGCAGGACTGATCAGGAAATGAGAACAGCTTTCTGGCTGCCCCAGCTTTGGGATGGGCCCTGTGCCTGGAGCTGGAAGAGCTCTGGAGGACCACAAGGGCCAGGGATTTGTGCTGGCCTGAGGGGATGGGATGGCAGGGAGGGGCTGCAGAGCTCTCAGGATCTCCTGCAGAGCAGAGCAGGGCACACTGGGAGCCTCCTTTCCCTTTTACCAAGCATGTTCCCCCCCAGCTGGGGCTGAGTCCCCTCGGAACTCCAGCTGCTGCTGTGCCCAGAGGGGCTGGGGCTGTGGTGCCACTGCCCTGAGCAGCCTGCCCTGGGCAAGGCTGTGGGGAAGGAAATCCAGGGCTGCTGTGCAATGGGGAGGGGGGTTTAATTCCAGCAGACACTGATGTGGTGCTCAGGGACTCCATGGCTTCTCTGCCTCAGTCTTTCCTGGAAAGGTCTCTCAAGCCTCTGTGCTCGGGGAAGGGCTTCAGGGAGGAGGAGAGCACGTCTGGGCAGGAACCTGCTGAAATCTCCGAGGGACAAATGGCAGTGTGTGCCCCTGCAGGGGACTCAACCTGGCCATGGCACAGGCTGGAGCTCCCTGGCTGGGAGCAGCCCTGTCAGAAGCTGTGGGTGGGCAGGGAGCTGGGCAGGAGGCAGCCGTGTGCCCTGGTAGCAAGGGAGGCCAGGAGCACCCTGGGCTGTGGCACCAGGACATCAAGGATGTGCATTCTCCAGGTCACTGTGGCTGAGGAAAACTGAGGAAAGAGCTGGGATGTTCATAAATTGTATTGAGTTTACTTTTTGTTTGTGAGCAATGAAGAGAAACTTTCTGTGGCTCTAAGTCTCACCAGTTCCAGACCTCCCAAAGAACACAAACATGATTAGTTGTGGTTCCCACTCCAGTGGCACTTGGAGCTCCCTCTGTACCCAGAGCACAGAGCTCCCTTGTGCCACAGAGTCCTTGGAAATGGAGGGATTAAGGACACAGGACAGGCTGTGGGGACCAGTTGCAGGGCATGGTCAGGGCTTTGGGGTGGTTGTGACCCCAGTGCAGGACCCGGCACTTGGCCTTGTTGAACCTCCTCCAAGTGGTCTGGGCCCATGGATCCAGCCTGTCCAGATCCCTCTGCAGAGCCTTCCTGCCCTCCAGCACATCAGCACTCCCCCCCAGCTTGGTGTCCCCTGGGAACTGCCTGAGGCTGCACTCGATGCCCTTGTGCAGATCATTGAGAAAGAGACTGAAGTGCCCTGAGCCCAGTGCTGAGCCCTGGGAACACCCCTGGCTGGAACTCCATTGCCCACCACTCCTTGGGCCTGGCCATCCACACACATGTTTGCCCAGTGAACAGATGCTGCAGAATGTGTTTGATAAAGGTCCTGTAAGCCCAGAATATTGGGATGAGTGCAGATTTAGCTCTGCACAACACAGAAATTCATTTACTTTCTCTTTTCTTCCCTCTGTGGACTGAGGGATCTTGTGACTTCAGTGTGTGACTCACTGTGTGCAAAAGGCAAATATGGAGAGAATCTGGGGCAGGGAGTGTTGGGGGGATCTTGGGATCTGTGCTTGACACAGATGTTTGCCATTGGTCTAAGACCATGCAAAGTAGAGACAATGTGGACTTAATATACAGCAGAAGTTTAAGGGTTTCTTTTTTTTATTGAGCTGTGCCTTCCTTTGGTTTTGCTTTCTGGCAATAAATGAACATACCTTTGTGTCTTGTGCAGCTCTTTCTCCAAGCCAAGCAGGTGGGAGTTGGTGCCAAGGAGCTGAAACCTGCAGGTCCAGCCTTGAGTGGAGGGAGCTCAGATTTGCCCAAGGCTGCTTTGAGTGCCAGGGGTTTGATGAGGGAATGGTGGGGTGGGGATAGGGATAAAGTCTCATGGATTCTCAGACATGAAGGGTCTTGATTTTCTTATCTATTCAGACTGAATTAGGCAGTCCCTGGGATCACTATCAAATGGAGATTGCTGATGTCAGAAGCCAAACTCCAAGTCTCTTGAAGCATCAATGGGCCCCACTGAGGGCAGGCACTGACAAAGCCTCCCCAGGGACTCCTTGGAGCAGCTCCTTGGAGGCCAGGAGTGCAGGCAGACAAAGGCTCTGGGCAGGCCCCTGCAATGCTGAGCAAAGCCTGCCTTGGTTTTGTGGAGCACAAAGGCCTGAGCCCCAGGCCCTGGCCCAGCAGATTCTGTCCCTCCCGGCTGGCTCAGGGCTGCTTGGGGGGCAGTGGGATGGGAGGGGGAGGAATAACAAAGGCCCAAAACTGGACAACCCCTCCCAGGATCCTCAGGGAGGGGCGAGGCAGAAACCTAGTGCAGAACCTGCAAGACAAATTGCTTGTGGTGGCCTGAGTGGCAGAGGCAGCTGCCAGAGGCAAGGGGACAAAGGCCTGGGTGCCTTTGGGCCTTGCAGCCCTGCCAGAGCCCTTGGCCATCTCTCCTGCCCTGGCCCTGCTGCTGCTCTGGCCTTGCAGGCTGCACACATCCCTCCTGCTTTCCCACCCCCTCCCAGCAGCATTTCTAGACCCTCCCTGATGTCTTTGCACCCATCCCTGGCTGTTCCCTGAAACACAAAACCATGGGATTATCCTGACTCTTCTCTGGGTGACCTCATGCCCTTTTGAGTGATACTTCTTTTTCCTCACTTTCAGTCTGTACATTCCAAATTGCACTTTGTGGGTTTCCTTCTCTTTCCAGTACCAATAAAAACTCCCTTATCTCTCAAACTGCTCTCTCAAACTTCTCTTCCAGCAGTACCAGATACTCCTGCAGAGCCCTGGGCCTCCTTTTTGAAAGGTAGAGCAGCCCATGTCCCTCAACTTCTCGACACAGGCCCCAAACCCCCTCCTGTCAGTCCTCCAGAGCCTCTCCAGTTCCTTCTCATTATTCCAGAATAGGGAACCCCACACCCAGGCACACCAGTCCAGACGTGGCCACAGCAGAGCCGAGTCTAGGGCGTGACAATCTGTGCTTTGGGTGGCTCCCCTGGCCCTGGTGCAGCTGCTCTAATCCAAGGGCAGCAGCACCTCTGGCTTGTCTGGCCTCCCTCATAACACCCCAGCCCTGCTCCTCAGGTGGCTGAGCAGGGCCCACTGTTCCCTCAACTCTGGGGCCATTTTGCCCCAGTAAAGGACTGACCATTTTTCCCTGTAAAGCCCTGGGAGTTTTCCATGTGCCGAATCCCAGAGTTTTTCAGAGTTCCCAGCACTGAGGCTCTCTGGGGCAGCTGTCAATGTGTGTGTGCAGGGAGCTCACTTGGCCTGGGGTGCCTCTGGCAAGGGAACAGCCCGAGGCACTGCAAGGCACTACAGACTATTAATGAAGCGCTTGTTGGATGATCTTGCTCCCCAAGGTGCATGATCCTGTGATGCCAAGTGGGGCCAGGGAGGGAAGGGCACAGGCACACCTGCAAACACTGACAAACAATCAGACTCATAAATATAGGGTCAGGCACACTCATGGACACTGAGACACACTCAGATACACACCCAGACACACTCAGATACACTCTGACATGCTCAGACCCACTCAGGTACACCCAGACAGACACACTCGCACACACTCACACACACTAACACAAACTCAGACACACTCAGACACACTTATACACACTCAGACACACTCGCACACACTCTGATACGCTCAGACACACTCAGACACACTTGCACACAGTCAGACACATTAAAACACACCCAGACACACTCAAGCACAGTCCCACACACCCAGACACACTCAGAACACTCAAACACGCTCAGAAACACTAAGGCAAACTGAGAGACACTCAGACACACTCGCACACACTCAGAAACACTCACACACACTCAGGCACATCCAGACACACTCAGAGACACTCGTACACACTCACACACACTCAGGCACACTCACACACCCTCAGACAAACTGAAGCACAGTCCCACACACCCAGACACACTCAGACACAGGCACACTGAGAGACACTCAGACACACTCGCACATACTCACACACACTTGAGCACACTCAAACACACTGAGACACACACAGACACACTCAAGCACAGTCCCACATATCCAGACACACTCAGAAACATTTGCACATATTCAGACACACTCTCACACACTCAGAAACACTCTGACATGCTCAGACACACTCAGGCACACCCAGACACACTCGCACACACTCACACACAATCAGATACACTCGCACACACTCAGACACATTCAGAAACACTCAGACACGCTCAGACACATTTAGACACACTCAGAAACACTCAGACACAATTGCAAACGGTCAGACACAACTGCAAACACACTCGCACAGACTCAGACACACTCAGGCACACTTAGACACACTCAGACACACTCACACAAACCCAGACACATTCGCTCACACTCAGATATGCTCACACACTCACACAGAGTCAGACGAACAAACTCAGACACGATCGCACACACTCAGACACACTCAGACACACTTAGACACACCCAGACACATTCGCTCACACTCAGATATGCTCAGACACACTCAGACACACTGTCACAAAGCCAGACACACTCAGGCACACCCAGACACAGTCAGACACTGCCAGACACACTCACACACACTCACACACACTCACACACACTCACACACAATCAGATACACTCGCACACACTCAGACACCCTCAGACACGGTCGGACACAACTGCAAACACACTCGCACAGACTCAGACACACTCAGACACACTCACACAAACCAAGACCCATTTGCTCACACTCAGATACGCTCAGACACACTCAGACACACTCGCACACACCCAGACACACTCAGATACACTCAAACATGCTCAGACAAACTCAGGCACACTGAGAGACACTCACACACTCGCACACACACTCACACACTCGCACACCCTCACACACACTCACACACTGACACAGTCAGACACACTTGAACAAACTCAGACACACTCAAGCACACTGAGTGACGCTCACACAGTCACACACACTGAGACAGTCAGACACACTCGAACAAACTCAGACACAATCGCACACACTCAGACACACTCAGACACACTTAGACGCACCCAGACACATTTGCTCACACTCAGATACGCTCAGACACACTCCCACACAGGCAAACACACTTAAATACACTCAGAAACGCTCAGACACACTCAGGCACACCCAGACACACTCAGACACACTCACACACACCCAGACACATTCAGAAACACTCAGACATGCTCAGACACACTCAGACACACTTGCACACACCCAGACACACTTAAACACACTCAGACACACTCAAGCACACTGAGAGACGCCCACACACTCACACACACTCAGACACAGTCAGACACACTTGAACAAACTCAGAAACAATCGCACACAGTCAGACACACCCAGACACACGCAGACACACCCAGACACATTCACTCACACTCAGATACGCTCAGACACACTCAGACACACTGTCACAAAACCAGACACACTCAGGCACACCCAGACACAGTCAGACACACCCAGACACACTCAGACACACCCAGACACACTCGCACACACTCACACACAATCAGATACACTCGCACAGACTCAGACACATTTAGAAACATTCAGAAACGTTCAGACACACTTAGAAACATGCAGAAACACTCAGACACACTCGCACATGGTCGGACACAACTGCAAACACACTCGCACAGACTAAGACAGCCTCAGACACACGCAGAGCCACTCGCACACACTCAAACAAACTCAGACACATTTGCTCACACTCAGACACACTCAAGCACACTGAGAGACGCTCACACACTCACACACACTCAGACACCGTCAGACACACTTGAACAAACTCAGAAACTCTCCCACACACGCAGACACACACAGACACACTTAGACACACCCAGACATATTCGCTCACACTCAGATATGCTCAGACACACTTGCACACAGCCAGACACACTTAAACACAATCAGACACACTGAAGGACAGTCCTACACACTCAGACACACTCCGACACAGTCAGACACACTCACACACACTCTCACACACTCAGACACAGTCAGGCACACTTGAACATGCTCAGAAATACTCAGACACACTTAGACACACTTAGGCACACCCAGACACATTCCCACAGACATAGATATTCTCAGACACACTTAGACACACTCTCGCAAAGCCAGACACACTTAGACACTCTCAGACAGACTCAGGCACACACAGACACCATCCGACAGACTCGCACAACCTCACACACACTCACACATACTCAGACACACTGAGACACACCCGCACCCACCCAGACGCATTCGCTCACACTCAGATACGCTCAGACACACTCAGACACACTCGCACACAACCAGACACACCTAAAAACACACAGAAGCACTCAAGCACACTCAGACACTGCCAGACACACTCAGAAACACTCAGACATGCTCAGGCACACTCGAGCACACTCCCACAAATCCAGACACTCTCAGAAATATTCGTATGCATTCAGACACACTCAGACACACTCACACACTCAGACAAACATCTAGGTACCCTCAGACACACTCGCAGACACCCAGACACATTCGCACACAAACAGATATTCTCAGGCGCAATCTCACAAAGCCAGACACACTAGGACACACTAACACACACTCTCAGACACACTCAGGCACACTCACACACAGCCAGACACACTGATATACGCTCCGACACACTCACACACAGTCAGGTAAAACCAGACACACTCAGAGACACCCGCACATACTCGCACACCCTCACACACACTCAGATACAGACACACTCAGACACACTCAGACACACCTAGACACAATTGCATCCAGTCAGACACACCTGCAAACACTGAGAAAAAAATCAGACCCTTAAATACATGCTCAGGCACACTCATAAACACTGAGACACACTCGCACACATCCAGACACACTCAGAAACATTCACACACATTCAGGCACTCACACACTCAGAAACACTCACACACTCTCAGACACAGTCAGGCACACTCAGAAACACTCAGACACACTCGCACACACTTAGACACACTGACACATTCACACACACCCAGACACGTTTGCTCACACTCGGATACGCTCAGACAAGCTCAGACACACTCGCACACAGCCAGACACACTCAGATACACTCAAACACGTTCAGATACACTCAGGCACACTGACAGATGCTCACTCACTCAGACACACTCACACTGACACGTCTCAGACAAAGTCAGACACACTTGGTAACACTCAGACACACTCAGAAACACTCAGACATCCTCAGACACACTCAGACACACTCAAGCACACTCCCACACATCCAGACACACTCAGAAATATTAGCACACATTCAGTCACAGTCTCACACTGTCAGAAACACTCACACACTACCAGAAACACTCAGGCACACTCAGACACACTCACACCCACCCAGACACAATCACACACACAGATATTCTCATACACAGACGCACTCAAAAAGCCAGACACACTCAGACACACTCAGACACAATCGCATATACTCTCACACACCTGGAAACACGGGCAAAAAAATCAGATCCATAAATATATGCTCAGGCACACTCACGCACACTCATACACACACCCCCAGACACACTCAGATGCACTCCGACACAATCAGAAACACTCAAAATACACTCAGACACATTCAGACACACTCGCACACACTCACACACGCTCACACGCACTCAGACACACCCAGACACACTTAGACACACTCAGATACACTCACACACACTCACACACACTCAGACACACTCAGGCACACCCAGACACACTCAGGCACACTCAAATAGAGACACTCAGGCACAGTGAGAGATTCTCACACAGTCAGACACACTCACAGACACTCAGACACAGTCAGACACATTGAATACACTCAGACACACTCAGGCACACTCGCACACACTCAGACACACTCGCACACACCCAGACACAGTCCGATACACTCCAACACACTGAGACAGAGTCAGGCAAAACCAGAAACAATCTCACACACTCACACACTCTCAGAAACACTCAGGCACATTCTCACAAACCCAGACACACTTAGACAAACTCAGACACACTCAGAAAACCCAGACACACCAAGGCACACTTGCACGCATTCAGACACAATCACACACACTCAGAAACACTCAGGCACACTCAGACACACTTGCACATGCCAAGACACTACTGCAAACACTTTCAGACACACTCAGACACACTTAAACAGGCTCAGACACATTCAAGCACAGTCCCACACACTTGAGCACACTCAAACACAGACACACTCGAGCAAACTCCCACACATCCAGACACACTCAGAAAGATTAGCACACATTCAGACACACTCTCACACAGACACACGCATTCTGACACAATCAGGCACCCTCAGACACACTCGTACACACTCAGACACACCTACAAACACTTAGAAACAATCAAACCCATAAATATATACTCAGTCACACTCATGCACACTGAGACACACTCGCACAAACCCAGACATATCCAGATACATTCCGACACGATAAGGAAAACCCAGACACACTCGCACACACTCACACACAGGCACCCTCAGATGTGCTCAAACACACTCAGAAACAGTCAGACACACTCGCACACACTCAGACACAACTGCAAACACACAGGCACACTCAGACACAGACACATTCGTGCACACCGAGCCACATTTGCTCACACTCAGATACGCTCAGACACATTCAGACACACTCGCACACAGCCCGACACACTTAAACACACTCAATCACTCTGAAGCACAGTCCCAAACAACCAGACACACTAAGATACACTCAAACATGCTCAGTCTCTCTTAGTGTGTGCAAATGTCTGTGTTTGTGAGGGTTTGTGAGTTTCTTTTTGTTTTTGTGGTCTTGTGCAGGTGAAAAATAATGTGCATATGTATGCCTGGTTGTGCTGTGTTGATGGGACTGCTCCGGTGTGCACGACTCTGCTTTCGTCTTCCAGTGTGTGTTCTGGTGTGCACAAGTGTGTTCGAGGGTGAACGAGAGTGTTTGTGTGTTCTGAGATGTGTTTGGTGAGTTAACTCGGGAGAGCACCGGAGAGCACCCATGGAAGAGAGGTCTGATCCTCTGTCTCTCAACTGCCGTTGGTGCACCAATAACGGCACTAGGTGTACACCAAGAGTTTTAGACTGGGGCAGATTCCTTTAAGAACAAAAGGGCCCGGGAATATAGCGCTAACTGTGCCTGTTGTGCTGAGAGTGGAGAAAATACTGCACAGTAGAGACGGAGTGACAGGGCTTTCTTTCTTGGCTGGAATGGCAGTTGTTTGCAGGTAGTCACACTGAGAAGCGAGGAGCTGGGCGGGGGCCAAAATTCTACACGGAAGAAGATTTCTACCAGAAGAAATGTTCCTCTGCAGAAAAATCTTGCTGTGAACGTAATGCCAAAATCTGCGCAGCAACTGCATAGGAGAGACGGAGGGTCATGGCTTTCTTTCCTTGCCCGAAGGGCACTCGTTCAATTGGAAACCAGCTGTCCTGAAAGTTGCAGTCCGAGTGTCAAAATTAAATACGGAATTATATCCCTCCCAGAGCAAAAAGATCCGGGCAGAAAGAGCATGCTGTAGATGTAGTGCAGAGAGTGGCGCAGCAGCAGAAAAGAGATGGAGGGCTCAGGGCTCTGTTTCCTGGCTGTAAAGTCAGTCATTCGCCGTCCGTATGTTCTTCTGTGTGCACGGGGGTGCACAGGTGAGTGCACCGAAAAACACCCTGTACTGCTGAGAACACCGAATAAAACCGGTACAGAACGGAACACACCCAGGTTCAGCCAAACGCAACCAATTGCACTCGTGCAAACCCGAGCACACTCAGGCTTACCTCTACATGCACAAGAACACACAAGCACACCCATCCACAACTTTGTAAAGGCAAACAGACCCGTGCACATGGGAGAACACAAAATATAGCTGCACAAGCAAAACACATCAAAACACACTCGCAATCGCTCCGCGGTTCATGCAAACATCCAAACTCGTGCACTCCCGGACACACTAGGACTCAGTCACACACTCTGACAAATAACCAGACACAGTCCAGCACATGCAAATACACACACAACCAGACAGAGTCAGAAACACCGAGACACCTTCACACAAAACTGCACACGAAAAGAAAAATTTCAACAAACGCTCTCCCAAACACACATAGACACACTGAGGAAAAAATCGTACACAGCTGGGTACACTCATACACACTAATACAAGTAGCAAGTAGGAGCAAAAAAAGAGACCCAATCGAAAAAACCTCAGACACG